>NC_073378.1:70715804-70878304 GCF_028641065.1 Leucoraja erinaceus
GCAGAAATTACACTTGAAAAATGCCCTTTAAGGGCTATAAAATACTCTGGACCATGCTGAAAATGAAAGGTATTGTATAAATGCAAATCTTTCTGTGAATTGTTGAACTAATTGAAAGATATTGATAGATATGCACAGACTGGAATCAATTAATCTAGTCATTCCCATACTATATTTCTTAAATTAAAGATTAAATGACAAAGAAATGCATTTTTATGCATCAGAAGCTTCAATTTATAACCAATTACACATCAAGAATTTTGTCTCGGTCTTTTTCTGCTTCTGCTTATACATGTAAGCCTAATACTAGCTGTTACCTGCAGACATACTTCCTCTGTCAGAAGTATTGGGTGCCCTTGGCTCTTGGGTTTGTTGGCAGCTGCTGTCAGCACGGTTACTTAATTGGATGACAACATCATGCTGTTGGGATCTTTCTGTCTCTTAAGATTGAGTATTTAAGGGTCTGTTGCAGCACCATCACATCAGCTTCTGAGCTCACTGGGAAAGAGTAAAACTCATCCAATGAAGGCAGATGATTAAAACCTCAACTGAAGAGAGGATTTGAACTCACAGGCCTCTCCACAGAGTATTAACTGCAAGAGCTGTCTTTCCAATCCAGTACAAATGAGTCACTATTGTTTTCATCTTGGGGCCAAGTGTTCTCATGGTGATTCTTTGACCTTAGATATCACTTATAGGCATTCAGTAGATTTCAGATTCTGAAATGTTCAAGGCTCCAATTTCCAAACTCATACATGAACTTGTAGCAACTTTTTATTAATCTATAGATTTTTTAAATTATATAGAAACACATACACTATATATATATATCACATACAATGTATTATATAATACACACACAATCTATGTGTATTGTGTTTACAGAGTTGTTATACTGCTATGTAAGAATTTCATAATTCCATTGTTGGTATACACTGTAAACCTTGGACAAAATGGAACAGGAATAGAACCAAAATTCAGCAGAGGATTCATGCATTGCAAGGCCATTTTGGTCATATCTGTGTTTCTGTGTATAAAAGCCACAAGCTGCTGACTGGTGCCAGGAAGTCTAGGTGCCAGATCAATGTTGCAGATAAGAAACGAATGAATATCTCTTCGATTGTCAGTATGAATGAGATTCTTGCAGAGGACCTCCAAAGTATTGTAAATGCATGAAGTTGATTGGATTGCTGCAAAATAATTATAAATAATGTTGCAAGACAGTTACCCTGCTGTTTGTTGATTGGCCAACGTGTTAAGCCCTGGCAGGATTGTTTTGAGTTCCAGGGTAAATGTTGCATTATTCAGTTAGTTAGCTTCCTTCCAGAAGCTTCTCCAAGACACAATGTATGTGACACTCTGTAATTGGTTTGGGGAACTGTCAATAATGTATTGATGTAATTAATATTTTTGATTGGACTTGTAAAGATACCACCCCTATGTAGTTCGGCCCCTCAAGGTTCGTGGACCTATAAAAGGTGGCTCCATCTTAGATCGATGTCGATCTTCTGGAGGAACGCTTGGGACTGTGTGACCTTTTGGAGTGTGTCTGCTTGAATGAGGCTGAAGGGCTTGGCCAGGCAGAGACAAGGATCGAACCTGGGGTGGTTTAGGTATCGTGCAGGGGAATTTGTTGTTCAATCTAAAAATAAAGTTTAGTTGTTCCAGTTTTTTTTTACTGAACTAGACTAAGGGGGTAATCTTGAGAAGAGCGTATTTACATTGGGGACTCATCCAGTATCTCAATAGATCCCCAAACACAAGCTTGCGATTAAGGGTGTTAAGCTGTTCCCGATCACAAGTGCAGAAATCGTCACCACAGTGCGGTTTTCGCATTGGTTCTCACCACTTCGCTAGTCGGAGCAGATCGATCATTCGCAGGCTTAGGAAAGCATCCCAACAATATCGTAGAACAGAGTTTAGCAAGCACTGGGGGCAAAAGTGCCTTTGGGGGTTAGAGGTTCTACTAGGGTTAGGTTAAAGACCCTCTCCTTTGGGTTTAAGGCCCATAAAACTAGGGTTGGGTTAAAGGCCCTCTCCTCTGTGTTAAAGGCTCGTAAAACTTGGTCGTAGTTTGTAGCTGCAGCTTCTAATAAAAACCAAAAAACTATTCCACAAAAAATAAAAACTAGAGGTTCATGGCCCTGCCCAGATCAGGTATCCAATTGACTGGATATTTCAAGACGAACTGGGTGTAACAGCGCTAAGCGAATAAGCACTGCGTCATTGCTGGGGGTGCAGATTGGAAGCACGCAACGAAAATCAGCAACGACTGCCAGCATGAAGAGGTAACGCGCTGACACCCGGTGCCAAGCAGGTGGAAAGGAAGAAGCATTTTTGACAGGGTGAGCCTATATTGGTTAAAGTCCACGCCTGTTTGAGGTATCTAGATCTCTGAAAGGACAGGGGAGGAGCTTCATAAAGGTATCGGGCACTCAGTGATTAGAGTGATTGGTCAAAAATACTTTAATCAACCTGAAAATTTTATATCCCTAAAGACGTTCTGTACAAATTTTGAATTTGAACGCATAAAAATTTCAATTGGATAAAAAATAACGTACTGAAAATTCTCCAATTGAAATTTACTAATATTCAGAATCTCATATTGAGGTGCTGGTTAATTCCAAGTGTATATATCTCTCTTTCCAAGTTAACTTGTGTATAAATACTTCGTAAGACTTGTTAATAGTTAACATTTGTGAAGCTATCTTTCAAAAGTGTATTTAAAATTGGATAGTTGCATTGTACTTAATTTAAAGTGTATATATTTCCTTCTGGATTAATCTGTGTATAATAAAACTTTGAAGTCGTAATTTAAGGTGTATTTAGGACTGCCGTTATTGCATTATGTTCATTGTGTATGCCTTTAATTTACATTTTGAAAGTTAGATACACTGTTGTGGTATCATTTTGAATCTGCTGTTGAGATAAATAGTTGATTAAGACTGCTATTGTAATGGGAGTCCGAATTGTGGCTGATCAACCAGGAATTTTTAGTAAAGATTAACCTGATGGGAAAGGTACCCCTAAGTCTAAGCATTTAGTGTGAGGAAAAAGTACCTAATGACGGTAAAGAGTAGCTAATTAAGAAAAAGTACCACTCAGCAAAGAGTACACTAGGAAGAGGAAAGTCTTCTGTATTGGAGGAAGAGGTTCCCTGGTTGATAGCAGCGCAATGAGGTATTGAAATATTATGATTTTCTTTTGGAACTGTACATTAGACAAATGCTTGTGGTTTATAAAGGGATGTGGTTGTGCATGATAATAATAGGTGGTGTAGTTTCTTGTCTGTGTACAGTTTTTCTTGCGTGTTTGGAGCTCATTTGCATGTGTTTAGATTGCGGTTGCTCTGGGTATAGAAAACAAGCTGCGGGAACGTGTTTGGTTGCGATTGATTGTGTTTGATTGTTCCCTGGAGCAACTTGATCTTTAGATTGAGGATTGTGGAAATTGTAAAGTTGAAAGTGTGTGGACTTGTGGGAGACAGGAGAAGATTTTGAGTAGTAGATTGGAAAGATTGATTGTGCAATGGTGTGAAAGAGGTGCAAGACTGTTAGCGCTTCGGAGCCGTTAGCCACTGTTGAGGAGCGAGCTTGATAACCTTGGAGATTGACAGGGAGAAGTGAATTATTGAAGAGGTGTGAGTGGCTTAGGAATTTTGTTTCCATTGTTCAAAGACATAAGAAATAGCCTAGACCGAGATATGACAGAAGATGCTAGGAGCCCATTGCAAATAATATGTGATGAGTTCCAACACAAGGAAGAGAAAGTAAGAGAATTTACTGGAGTGCTAAATAAGAAATTAGGAGAAAAATAATGGGCGTCGGGGGCATTAGAACAGTAAAAGAAATATGGATGCATAGAACAAACCATTTGGCAGTATTGTAATAGTGAGGTTGCTAAGTAGTTATTAGGATTATGGAGGAAATATTATGAGGAAAGAAAGGTGAATAAAGAAGTTAGGAGAATGGCGAGTTGGGAAAGACAATTTCAAAACATGGAATAGAACTGAACGACCTCCAGGCAATAGGAAGGTCAGGGGTAGAGATGTAGGAAAGCACAAGGAATGGGGAAGAGGTGGATCTCCTGAAAGGAAACTAGTCCCTGTAAATTCAAAGTTTAGAGATCCGATGGTTAGTATTGATTTCAAGGGGAAAGAATACAAGTATTGGAAGATTGGACAAATGTTAAAACAAATAGAAATTTGCAGCTCCCACTATGTTTCTCTTGCGTTTCACAGTTCATAATAAATATCCAGAGCCTGCAGAACCTATAACACTCCCTGTCAAGTCAAGTCAAGTCAAGTCAAGTTTATTTGTCACATACACATACGAGATGTGCAGTGAAATGAAAGTGGCAATGCTCGCGGAACAACAAAACAACCAAACAAATTCTAAACACAATCACACATATTATTTTACGTAATAAATAATAGAAGGAAAAACGTTCTGTACAGTTAGTCCCTGGTGAGAAAGGCGTTTACAGTCCGAATTGCCTCTGGGAAGAAACTCCTTCTCAACCTCTCCGTTCTCACTGCATGGCAACGGAGGCGTTTGCCTGACCGCAGCGGCTGGAACAGTCTGTTGCAGGGGTGGAAGAGGTCTCTCATGATTTTATTTGCTCTGGAGTTGCACCTCTTGTTGTATAGTTCCTGCAGGGGGGTGAGTGAAGTTCCCATAGTGCGTTCGGCCGAACGCACTACTCTCTGCAGAGCCTTCTTGTCCTTGGCAGAGCAATTCCCGAACCAGATTGTAATGTTCCCGGACAAGATGCTTTCCACCGCTGCTGTGTAGAAGCACTGGAGGATCCTCAGAGACACTCTGAATTTCCGCAATTACCTGAGGTGGTAAAGGCGCTGCCTTGCCTTACTCACCAGTGCTGAGGCGTGTGATGACCATGTCATATCCTCGGAGATGTGGACTCCCAGATATTTAAAACAGTTCACCCTATCCACAGGATCCCCATTTATACTCAATGGAGTGTACGTCCTCGGATGATGTGCCCTCCTAAAGTCCATGATCAGCTCCTTCGTTTTTTTGATGTTCAAGAGGAGGCTGTTCTCCTGGCACCAGAGTGCTAGATCAGCCACCTCCTCCCGGTAGGCCCTCTCATCATTGTCTGAGATCAGGCCCACCACCACAGTGTCATCAGCAAACTTAATTATTGAATTGGAGCTGAACCTAGCCACACAGTCATGTGTGTACAGAGAGTACAATAGGGGGCTGAGGACGCAACCCTGGGGCGATCCTGTGCTCAGGGTGAGGGACTTTGATGTATTCCCTCCCATCTTGACTACCTGGGGCCTGGCGGTGAGAAAGTCCAGGACCCAGGCACACAGGGAGGTGTTGAGCCCCAATTCCAGTAGCTTCCCGGCCAGTCTGGTGGGGACTATCGTGTTGAAGGCTGAACTGTAGTCTATGAACAGCATCCTCACGTAGCCCCCCTTCTGGCTGTCCAGATGGGAGAGAGCGGTGTGCAAGACCTGGGAGACCGCATCGTCCGTGGACCTGTTCGGACGGTATGCAAACTGCAACGGGTTAGAGCAGCCACGTTAGAGCATGCTCTACAAATAGCAGCCACTAAGGCACCAGATTCTTTTGATTCTATCCACTCCACCAGTAATAGATCGTCCAGTACCTCACGGTATCAGAAATGGAACAAAGAGGTTAGCCCTGGTATTTAATGAGAAGGAGGGTATGATAGATAGAGTGCAACCACCCGAATATTTTTGCGAGCCTCAACCTAGACAAATTAGACGAGTAGCGAGAAAAAGGAACAAATCATTTAGATGGTACAGTGAACCCCCTAGTGAGGAGGAAGGTTCCCCTGAGGGTGAGACAGTACTTGCAGATGGTGAGATAGATTTTGATGTGACAGAAAGTACAAACTGAACAGATATTCCATAGGCAGTTCCCAGTCAGGGAAGTGCTGAATCCTGCTTTTGATTCAACCAGCGCAATAAGTGTAAATAATCCCCGCATCATTGATGTCCATACTCCCTGGAAGCCCCATGAAATAATAGCAGTGTTAAATAAAATCCATGATAGAAAGAGGTCACCTGCTGCCTTTGTAGATTATTTAAGAATTACAATGCGTGTATATCATGCAGACTCCCGAGACCTATGGGCGACGATAAAACAAATAATTACTCCAGCAAAAACACCAAATTCTTAGCAGCCCTGGGACACCCGACACATGAGGCATTGGCAAACATAATAGTGGATGATAGTGCAAGAGAAGAGGCTGTTTTAATGGCCCTTGCAGACATTCTTCAGAAGCCAATTGATTTAACAAGTATTCTGGAGATAAAACCAAAAAAGGGAGAGGGAGCAGATTAATTTTTAGAACGATTCTTAAGATTATACAAATGGACCAATCAATCAGGTGATTTAAACTATCAAAATGAAGTAAGTTCCTGAAAATATTGTGCCATCTTATTGAATTGTCTCCCCACTATGGTAGCTGACAATTAAGAATAATAACAGGGACTGGTCTGAGAACTGTGCCAGTCAAATGGCCAGAGCTGTGAGGTACCATTGGAAGGAGGGTAGAAAACAAGAAGCTTATCCTGTAACTGGAAGAAGAACTGAATGTACGGTTAAGAAGGATTGACCAAACTCTGGCTCAGGACCACAGAGTCTTCAAATATTAGGAAAGAATGGAATGGGAGAAATTAGTCCCAGACTACCTAGATTATTATTACAATTATACTCCCATTTTAGAACCAATTCTATTGGAACCATGTGGTAAAATAAATCCAACAGCATTATCCAATCAATGTTATTCTTGTGGGGAAATGGAGCCGAGCCTGTCCGACAAGAGAGCGATTGAGGAGGGGTCAAAGAAAGGATCATGGGGACATTCGGGATCCTTGAGTATATAAAAACATCCAAGATCCCAGGAATTATAGGAGGTCCTTAAATTCACAGGACTACTGGGATCCAAGAGAACAGAGAGAGAGAGAGAGAGAGAGAGAGAGAGAGAGAGAGAGAGAGAGAGAGAGGGAGAGCTGGCCAGAATGTCAGGAACAAAGAAGATACACACCGTTTACTCAAACCAACCCATTCTCTCAGCCTTCTATATTCTGTTGTGCTGAAGCAAATCAAGAATTTCATTGTCCTATCTGGGACACATGACAATAAACTCTCCTGAATCTTGAATCTTGACTCACCAACCCATCCAGGAATTGTGGACATAGTAACATGACCCCTACCCTTGAACCCACTCAAGTAATTTACCAAAATTAAAGAATTATATGTATTATTATAGTGTAAACTGAAGATCATATAAGGAAAAACTGTAAGCAATTCTATAACTGCCCAAGAAAGCACCCTAAAGCAAAGATCACTGTAAATTTGGGAGCTTGTTGTATCTGTAAACAATTAGGTTATTGGAATATGGAATGTCCATCCAGAAGACAAGATATAGCAGAGTGAAGGAGAGATCAAGGAGCAATAAAGAAAATGAGAAAAGAGACAAAGTAGCTGATGTCAAAAGAAAAATAATTCAAAGAGAATCAGATTGGCACTAGGGAAGGAAGAGAAGGAATCTATCGTGCAGGAGGTGTAGGAGTGAGGAATAGGAGCAATTGTAAACTCGGTTAATAACCTTTTGTTGAGTTGTTGTGCCTTCAGGACAATGTTGCCTATAACACACCATTATCTGGGGAGTGAGGTAAAAGAGCATGTGAACCCTCAAGAACGAGCAGAAGACACAGCTCAGGCAGGATGTGTAACCATAATTTCCATCCAAGTAGCTCCCCAGAGAGAAAGACGCGATACTGTCCTGTACCTTTTACAATCTGGGAAAGGACAAAAGACAAGAAAGGCTGCTCCTCATAATATTATTCCCACTCCTGCAAATTTAACATCAACAGGAAACATACCCTATTACCCAACCTTACCAACATAACATAATATTTGAAACCAGTGAAAAAGGAACAACGACGTCTAAATGGTGGCTGACTAGGAAAAGGGGAGATGCAGCGAGACCTGGGTGTCATGGTACACCAGTCATTGAAAGTAGGCATGCAGGTGCAGCAGGCAGTGAAGAAAGCGAATGGTATTTTAGCTTTCATAGCAAAAGGATTTGAGTATAGGAACAGGGAGGTTCTACTGCAGTTGTACAGGGTCTTGGTGAGACCACACCTGGAGTATTGCGTACAGTTTTGGTCTCCAAATCTGAGGGAGGACATTATTGCCATAGAGGGAGTGCAGAGAAGGTTCTCCAGACTAATTCCTGGGATGCCAGGACTGTCTTATGAAGAAAGACTGGATAGACTTGGTTTATACTCTCTAGAATTTAGGAGATTGAGAGGGGATCTTATAGAAACTTACAAAATTCTTAAGGGGTTGGACAGGCTAGATGCAGGAAGATTGCTCCCGATGTTGGGGAAGTCCAGGACAAGGGGTCACAGCTTAAGGATAAGGGGGGGAATCCTTTAAAACCGAGATGAGAAGAACTTTTTTCACACAGAGAGTGGTGAATCTCTGGAACTCTCTTCCACAAAGGGTAGTCGAGGCCAGTTCGTTGGCTATATTTAAGAGGGAGTTAGATGTGGCCCTTGTGGCTAAGGGGATCAGAGGGTATGGAGAGAAGGCAGGTACGGGATACTGAGTTGGATGATCAGCCATGATCATATTGAATGGCGGTGCAGGCTCGAAGGGCCGAATGACCTACTCCTGCACCTAATTTCTATGTTTCTATGTTTCTATGTCTCAGGAACTTGGAGAAGTATAGACAGCCTCTAGAGACCGTTGAGGCAAACTCCAACTTAAACAAACTATATATGGAAACCTGGTAATGAACATTCCTCTGTGGCTCGGGGACACCTGCTTTGCGCCTAAATTTTGATTACAAAACATAATAATTTGACCAGTTCTCAATTAGATTCCTTGAATCGTGAGACATGATTTAAAAATGTAGTAATTGAAAATGGCTTATGGGATATAGTTTAAAACATAATTGGAAATTTGGTTATTGACGGCATATTTTCTTGTCTCACCCATAGGAGAACAGTCGAAGATGGGACGGGACTGTTTAGTGACTATCAAGAAAAAGACAGACCCTAGTAGATATCAGAAATTACAGTGCGGATTTAATAATGAAAGAAGTGCCCTGGGAACGCAAGGTGGTGGTGTAGAATGATGAGGCAGACTGAAAGTTTAAATAATGAGTTCCCCTCGCAGAGGTCGATACTAACCATCCAGAAAGTTACTCAGTAGTAGGAGGAGACTAATTATAAGGAATAATCCCTATTGTCTGTGAGTATGTTCAACATACTACAAAAAGAGTGGCATTGGTTTATAAGAAGTACCAGGGGAGTGGGTACTTGTTGTCAGTTAGTTAGCTTCCTTCAAGAAGCTTCTCCAAGAAACAATATATGGGAGACACTCTAATTGGTTTGGGGAACAGTCAATGATGTTTTGATGTAATTAATATGTTTGATTGGACTGTAAAGAGACCACCCCTATGCAGTTCGGCCCCTCAACGTTCGTAGACCTATAAAAGATAGCTCCATCTTAGATCCATGTTGATCTTCTGGAGGAACGCTTAGGACTGGGTGACCTTTTGGAGTGCGTCTGCTTGCACGAGGCTGAAAGGCTTAGCTAAGCAGAGACAAGGATCGAACCCACGGTGGTTTAGGTATCGTATAGGGGAATTTGTTGTTCAATCTAAAAATAAAGTTTAGTTGTTCCAGTGCTTGGCTCAGTGTTTTTTACTGAACTAGACTTAGGGAGTAAGCTTGAGAAGAGCGTATTTAAAATACAAGAGTTAAACATTCTTGTCTCTTGACTCCCTTGACTCTTGAAATGGAACACATAGATTACTTTAAATATAATTCATTTTTCTGGTCACAATCGATTGTGGTGTTTTCTTAATTCTGGCCCATGTGTTTTACTCATCACCTCTATGTATACTGATGAACAGTAGCCAATTTAGAATTTTATAATTCCTGATATTCTCCTTGTTCACAATCTTGTGTCCGCAATTGTGGGTCAATTAAATTGGTACTGGTTTGTTATTGTCACATGTACCGAGATACAGTGGAAAATTTCTGTCTGCCAAATCATGCAATACATGAGCACGATCAGTTATGTTATGCACAAGTACAATAGGTACTGCAAAGAGAAAAATAAGTAGAGTGCAGAACGTTATGTTGTTACAGTTGCAGTACATAGAATTGGGAGATTGGGACTACACCCTTAGCTTTTCGTTCAGTAGTTTAGCTTAGTTTAGTTTAGAGATACAGCCCACCAAGTCTGCATCAACCACTTATCCCCGCACACTGTTAACCCTATCCTACACTCTCGGGACAATTACCTTTTTTTAACCTAAGCCAATTGACCTACAAACCTGTAGGGCTTTGGAGTGTGGGAGGAACCCAGAGCACCCGGAGAAAACCCACACTGGTCACAGGGAGAACGTACAAATTCCATCTAGGCAGCACCTGTTGTGAGGATCTAACCCGGGTCTCTGGCGCTTGAAGGCAGCAACTCTACCGCTGCGCCAATGTGCTGCCCATTGCGCCAAGGTTGTTTAATAAATGTAGCAAAAATGAAGAGGACGCAATAGGAGGAGCTTGGATATCTCAAATATTATAGCATTGGATGAGATTGAGGGCATGGAGAGTAGGAATGATAAAATCAAAGATTGTTCAATTGGGAGCAACTGTTGGTCAAAATACTGTATATACAAGGGTGATGAGTAAAACATTGTGGTGGTCAACATTGCGAAATTATACAGACAAATATTCCTTTAGAGAAATACATATGTGAAGTTAGTGGTTTCAAAATTACAAAATCTCTTTCAAATGACAATCACTAAATAAGCAGAATGTGTGACATCTCTGCATTTTAAATAACAGCCATTTTATATATTTTTGAAATACAGAAACTAAAACACTGGGGATTCCAAGAGTCCATAGTGCAACTGGTTTCTGACATAAAACTAAACCTTTACCTGTGTGGGAAACAGGTAATAACGTGGATTCGGAAAAGTGGTTCTAACCCACGCCGCTTGTTTACCGCGGTTTATTTTCTTTATCTGTTTTACTTTGTAATTTTTCAACGTTATGGCCAACTCCTGTCAAAAGCCGAGTCCCCTTATGTTTGACTCTGACATAGCCGAGCGTTGGCGCATGTTCGAATGTGACTATGCTTACTATATTCGCATCGTTCAAAGGAATGACCCTGATGATCTAAAGGCATCGCTACTGTTCAATCTAGCGGGTCCAGAGGCAATTATTCGTGCAGACAACTTTGAGTTTGCCCCAGCTATCAATGACGCTAATGGCCAGGTCCTAGTGCCTGCAGAGACTATCGACAATCCAACCATCTTACTCAGATAATTTAGAGAACTGTGTGACCTGCCCTCCTTGAAAGAACATCCTTGAAAGACCATCCTGCATCCTTGAAAGAACAAGGTTTTTCACCCATCAGCAGCAGGTCGAACCTGTCGAGCATTTCATCAGTGACTTACGGCATATGGCTACATGGTGCCGCTTCGGTGAGTTGACTAATGAGTTAGTACGTGATAAGATTGTGTGGGGAATGAGCGATCGCAAGCTAAGAGCTGAACTACCTCGAAACACCGAACTGACTTTAGAACAAGCTATTCATTCATGTCGCATGGCAGAGGTCGTTGCCCCACTCACAGACTCCGCACCTCCCAGCTCACGTCAGCAACACAATGTTGTTTGCTACTCTCCCCGTAACGCTTCAAATGTGCCTCGGAAAAGTGCCTGCCACGCGATGCCCCAACTGCAACTATTTCCACTCTAGAGTGTGCCAGTTCTGTGTAGCCCATGGCAAATCTGTCACAACTGCAAGAAGCTTAATCACTCTGCAATGTGTTGTCGGTCTCGTGGGAATGTTAACTCAAGAACAAATCTGCACCTGCTACAACAAGAACTGTCTGATTCCCAATAACACAATGATGCTCCCCATGGGAATTATTCTGATAACAGAGACAATAACTCAGCAGTACTCTCTCTCCTCAGCTCCTCAGGCAAACTGCTGGACCCAGCTGTGACCATGGTGAGAAAGGCCCTGACTGCCAAGATTGACACAATAGCGAATGTCAACGATATGTCATTAAGATAATTCAACAAGATCAGGAGCACTGAGCGAATGAAAAAGTAATACTCCACGCTACATGCCTACGGAGGGGAAGTTTTGGACTCACTAGGGAAAGCTGACTTTAAGTGCATGGTCGATGAACAAACAAGAAACCTGTTTACTTTTTTCAACCTAACTCTGAAACCCTGCTTGGCATCGATGCATGCCATGACTCAGGGCTGGTCTATTTTGGGCGTGCTGTCCACAAACTCTGTTTGACAAAGGAGCTAACACAGCAGCTGCTGTACCAGTACAAAGACCTGTTTGACGACAAACGTGGCAAGCTGCCCACAACATACAGGATCGCCGTAGATCCTACAGTTATATCAGTGGCCGGGCACCGCACCGAGTTCCCCATGCTATTGTGGATGAGTTGAATGTGCAGATAGCTATTAATGACTGTGATATAGTTGGGATCACGGAGACATGGCTTCAGGGTGACCAAGGCTGGGAGCGGAACATCCAGGGATATTCAAGATTCAGGAGGGATAGACAGAAAGGAAAAGGAGGTGGGGTAGCATTGCTGGTTAGAAAGGAGATTAAAGCAATAGAAAGGAATGACATTAACTTGGAGGATGTGGAATCGATATGGGTAGAGCTGCGAAACACTAAGGGGCAGAAAACGCTAGTGGGAATTGTGTACAGGCCACCTAACAGTAGTAGTGAAGTTGGGGATGGCATCAAACAGGAAATTAGAAATGCGTGCAACAAAGGTAAAACAGTTATAATGGGTGACTTCAATCTACATATAGATTGGGTGAATTAAATTGGCAAGGGTGCTAAGGAAGAGGATTTCTTGGAATGTATGCAGGATAGTTTTCTAAACCAACATGTTGAGGAACCAAAGAGAGAGCATTCTAGATTGGGTATTGAGTAATGAGGAAGGGTTAATTAGCACTCTTGTTGTGCGTGGCCCCTTGGGCAAGAGTAACCATAATATGGTTGAGGTCTACATTGAGATGGAGAGTGACATTGTTAATTCAGAAACAAGGGTCCTGAACTAAAAGAAAGGTAACTTTGAGGGTATGAGACGTGAATTGGCCAAGATAGACTGGCAATTGATTCATAAAGGGTTGACGGTGGATATGCAATGGATGGCATTTAAAGACTGCATGGATGAACTACAACAATTGTTCATCCCAGTTTGGCAAAATAATAAATCAGGGAAGATAGTGCATCCGTGGATAACAAGGCTCTGCCTTTAACACCGTCATCCCAGCCAGCTTGATCACCAAACTCAGTGGACTTGGCATCTCCACCTCCCTCTGCAACTGGACATTGGACTTCCTCACTAACAGACCACAGTCTGTTAGGGTCAATAACCTCACCTCCTCCACTATAACACTGAACACCGGAGTGCCACAGGGCTGTGTGCTCAGCCCTCTCCTCTACTCCCTCTTCACCCACGACTGCATCCCAAAGTATGGATCCAACGCCATTATTAAGTTTGCTGACGATACCACGGTAGTAGGACTGATCAGCGACAACGATGAGTCAGCCTACAGGGATGAGATCCAGCACCTGACCACCTGGTGTGCCGACAATAGCCTCATCCTCAACTCCAAAAAGACGAAGGAGATTATTGTCGACTTCAGGCAGACCAGAGGAGGCAGTCATACCGCCATCCATATCAACGGGACTGAGGTGGAGCGCGTCTCCAGCTATAAATTCCTCGGAGTGCATATCTCGGAGGACTTGTCCTGGTCCCTCAACACCTCCAAGCTGATCAAAAAGGCACAGCAGCGCCTTTACTTCCTTAGGAGACTCAAGAAAGCCCACCTGTCCCCCCAGATCCTGACCAACTTTTACCGCTGTACCATAGAGAGTATCTTGACCACCTGCTTCACGGTATGGTACAGCAGCTGCACTGCTGCGGACAGGAAAGCACTACAACGGGTGGTGAAAACCGCGCAGCACATCATCGGTGCCCCGCTCCCTGCCATGGATGCCCTCCACCGAAAACGGTGTCTGAGACGGGCTGGGAAGATCATCAAAGACCCCTCACACCCCAACCATGGACTGTTTGCCCTCCTCCCATCAGGGAGGCGGTACAGGAGCCTCAGGTCACGTACCAGCAGGATGAGGAAAAGCTTCTATAACAACACAATCACACTGCTGAACTCGGAGTCCCGACGATAGACTTCTCTGGTCCCTCCGTCCCCCTTTGTTTAATCATTCTGTATTTCCTGATTATTCTGTATCTTCTCTCTTTCTATTTTTTTTCTTGTTTTTTCTCTTTATGTACAACTACTACGGTCTGACGCAAAACTGCATTTCGTTGTACTGATACTTGTATTTGTGCGATGACATTAAAGTTGAATTGAATTGAATTGAATTGAATTGAAATCATGGATAGTATCAAAACAAAAGATGAAGCATACAAATTAGCCAGAAAAAGCAGCCTACCAGAGGACTGGGAGAAATTCAGAGTCTAGCAGAGGAGGACAAAGGGCTTAATTAGGAAAGGGAAAATAGATTATGAATGAAAACTGGCAGGGAACATAAAAACTGACTGCAAACGTTTTTATAGATACGTGAAGAGAAAAGGATTATTTAAAACAAATGTAGGCCCCTTGCAGTCTGAAACAGGTGAGTTGATCATGGGGAACAAAGACATGGCAGACAAATTGAATAACTACTTGGTTCAGTCTTTACTAAGGAAAACATAAAGAATCTGCCGGAAATAGCAGGGAACTGGGGGTCAAATGAGATGGAGGAACTGAGTGAAATCCAGGTTAGCCGGGAAGTGGTGTTAGGTAAATTGAATGGACTAAAGGTAAATTGAATGGATTAAAGGCCGATAAATCCCCAGGGCCAGATAGGCTGCATCCCAGAGTACTTAAGGAAGTAGCCACAGAAATAGAGGATGCATTAGTGATAATTTTTCAAAACTCTTTAGATCCTGGAGTAGCTCCTGAGGATTGGAGGGTAGCTAATGTAACCCCACTTTTTCAAAAGGGAGGGAGAGAGAAAACAGGGAATTACAGACCAGTTAGTCTAACATCGGTAGTGGGGAAACTGCTAGAATCAGTTATTAAAGATGGGATAGCAGCACATTTGGAAAGTGGTAAAATCATAGGGCAAAGTCAGCATGGATTTATCAAAGGTAAATCATTTTTGACGAATCTTATACAATTTTTCAAGGATGTAACTTGTGGTGTGGATAGGGGAGAACCAGTGGATGTGTTATATCTGGATTTTCAGAAGGCTTTCGACAAGGTCCCACATAAGAGATTAGTATACAAACTTAAAGCACACGGTATTGGGTGTTCAGTATTGATGTGGATAGAGAACTGGCTGGCAGACAGGAAGCAAAGAGTAGGAGTAAACAGGTCCTTTTCAGAATGGCATGCAGTGACTAGTGGGGTACCGCAAGGCTCAGTGCTGGGACCCCAGCTATTTACAATATATATTAATGATCTGGACAAGGTAATTGAATTCAACATCTCCAAGTTTGCGGATGACACGAAGCTGGGGGGCAGTGTTAGCTGTGAGGAGGATGCTAGGAGGCTGCAAGGTGACTTGGATAGGCTGGGTGCGTGGGCAAATGCATGGCAGATGCAGTACAATATGGATAAATGTGAGGTTATCCACTTTGGTGGCAAAAACAGGAAAGTAGACTATTATCTTAATGGTGGCCGATTAGGAAAAGGGGAGATGCAACGAGACCTGGGTGTCATGTTACACCAGTCATTGTAAGTAGGCATGCAGGTGCAGCAGGCAGTGAAGAAAGCGAATGGTATGTTAGCATTCATAGCAAAAGGTTTTGAGTATAGGAGCAGGGAGGTTCTAGTGCAGTTGTACAGGGTCTTGGTGAGACCACACCTGGAGTATTGCGTACAGTTTTGGTCTCCTAATTTGAGAAAATACATTCTTGCCATAGAGGGAGTACAGAGATGGTTCACCAGCCTGATTCCTGGGATGTCAGGACTTTCATATGAAGAAAGACTGGATTGACTCGGCTTGTACTTGCTAGAATTTAGAAGATTGAGGGGGGATCTTATAGAAACTTAAAACATTCTTAAGAGGTTGGACAAGCCAGATGCAGGAAGATTGTTCCCGATGTTGAGGAAGTCCAGAACAAGGGGTCACAGTTTAAGGATAAGGGGGAAATCTTTTAGGACCGAGATGAGAAAAACATTTTTCACACAGAGAGTGGTGAATCTGTGGAATTCTCTGCCACAGAAGGTAGTTGAGGCCAGTTCATTGGCTATATTTAAGAGGTAGTTAGATGTGGCCCTTGTGGCTAAAAGGATCAGGGGGTATGGAGAGAAGGCAGGTACAGGATACTGAGTTGGATGATCAGCCATGATCATATTGAATGGCGGTGCAGGCTCGAAGGGCCGAATGGCCTACTCCTGCACCTATTTTCTATATTTCTATGTTTCTATTTAACCACTATGAAAAAACAAAGGGGAGTTACGGGTCTGCATCAACCCCAAAGATCTAAACACAGCAATTAAGCGCCCGCATTATACGATGAGAACCACAGAGGACGTGGCTGCACAGATTGGAAACGCAGCGGTATTCTCGGTTCTTGATTTCAAATGCTCTTCCTGGCAAATACCACTAGAGCGTGTATCATCTGCTCTGTCGACTTTTGCTACACCATTTGGCCGTTCCATAGTTATAAGAATGCCATTCGGCATCAACAGCCAGCTAAGTTTTCCAACGGACTGGGACAGTTATTTGTAGAATATCCATGTGCCATCATTGTTGATGATATACCAGTCTACAGTTGTGACCCAGCCGAACATGGTGCCAACCTGATGAAAGTACTACACCGTGCCAGAGACATTAACCTCAAACTCAACCCACTGAAGTGCAAATTCCGGGTTCCGGAAGTCACCTACGTCGGCCATGTGATCACCAGCAATCGTTTAAAACCCAATCCGCTGAAGACTGCAGCCATCAACTGAACTGCTGACTCCCACCGACGTTACCAGTTTGCAACGATTCCTAGGTATGGTGAACTATCTGGGCAAATTTATTCCCAACCTCGGTGATCTATCTGCCCCCCTGTGACAACCGACGCACAAGGACACAGCATGGTCCTGGTACCCGCAACACCAACGAGACACTCAAGCTCCAGCTAGCCAGCGCACCGACGCTGGAGTATTTCAACCTCAAGCTGCCGATCACCATCACCTGCGATGCATCCCAGTATGGACTGGGCGCAGCGTGCCTACAGCCAACCACCGATGGCGACGTGATGCCTGTCTCCTATGCATCACAAGCCCTAACGGACACTGAACAACGCTATGCTCAAATTGAAAAAGAGCTCCTCACCATAGTTTTTGCCTCTTCGAAATTCAAGGATGTTTTTTGGAAAGACCATCACTGTTGAGACTGACCATCAGCCACTGTTCACAAACCTGAATAAACCCATCCACGAAGCCGCGGCTCGTCTACAACACATCATGATGCAGCTACAGCGTTTTGACTTCCGCATCGTATAAAAGAAAGGTAAAGACATGCACATAGCAGACATGCTTTCCAGAGCCCCACGCACTACCAGCAAACGCCACCCCATCGAACAAGATGAATTCTCAGTCCTGAAGGTCACGTTCGTGCCCACTGATAGTCTACATTGCCTTGACAAACACACAGCTGCGGACAAAACTTTGCAACTGCTAACTACCATCATGAAGAATGGATGGCCCACAAACAGTCAAACACCCCGCTAGTAATACGACCCTGCTTCCCGGTTCATGACGAACAAGTGCTACAGGACGGGAAATCGTCAAAGGCCACAAGGCAGTCATCCCTCCCACTCTACGGGGTGAGTACTATGACAATATCCACAGAGGTCACCCCGGCACAGAGGCCACCCCGGATGACCAAGCTCATACGTGAAAAGATTGAATCGTGCGCTATAGAAATATAGAAACATAAAAAATAGGTGCAGGAGGAGGTCATTCAGCCCTTCGAGCTAGCACCGCCATTCATCGTGTTCATGGCTGATCATCCCCTATCAATAACCCGTGCCTGCCTTCTCCCCATATCCCTTGACTCCTCTAGCCCCTAGAGCTATCTGCAGGCTATCTCTGACACCACATCAGCAGACGCAGCCCCTCCTGCCTCAGCCAGCTCCCTCCCTTCCATGGTCTTCGCTGGCCACTGACATCTTTGAATGGCACGGGAAACACTACCTTGTTTTGGTGGACTCCTACTCGAGCTGGTTTGAAATTGACCTGCTTCCAACGATCACCTCTGAGACAGTGATCCAGAAACTATCAATCCACCTGTCCGAGCATGGGGCACCTGTCCGCCTTCAAACTGACAATGGAAGGCAATTCACCAGTCAGAAATTAAAGAACTTTGCCAAACGGTGGAACTTTCAACATGTCACCAGCAGCCCAGGGTACCCACAGTCCAATGGACTTGCCGAGCATGCTGTTCGTAGCACTAAATAACTCATGGAGCGCTCCTACCTAGCAAAATCCGACGTCTACCTGGACCAACTCAACCTGCGGAACATTTCAAGGGACAGCGTTCTCGGCTCCCCTGCCCAGCGGCTAATGTCTCGCCAGATGCGTCCACCACTGCCTGTCTCCCAGCAACAGCTGCAGCCGCAGCAACTCTCCCACCGCAATACAAAAGCGAGTGCAGTTTAAACGCGACACGCAAAAGCGGTTTTATGACAAGACTGGCAAGCCGCGTAAACCACTAGTAAAAGGACAAGTGGTACACCTACAAACTGTCAAAGGACATACCAAACTAGGACACATTCATGGCCCCTCAAAGGAACCACGCTCCTACCTGGTCGAAGTGGATGGTGTCCTCTACAGACGCAACAGTCAACATCTCCTTCCAGTGAACGAACCTCGTCCGGCACCTGCGGGTACTGATGCCGCCCCGTTCGTGTTTACACCGACGCTTGTTGCAGCCGTCCCTTCACCTGTTGCGACTAAGACCACACACTCCCCGCGTCAGTCTGCCCCTGCATCTCCTGTTGTACCCGGTGCCCCGGGCTCCCCTCGTCGGTCTACCCCCAGTTATCCCATGGCGGTGGCGTTCTCTCCCCACAAGCCCATTGGGTCCCCAGCGGCATTACCAACCCCAGTCCCCATCTTGTGTGACATATGGGGTGGGTACTGCATGAGGACCGGGCGGGTTAGTAGGCCACCCACTAGATACGGCGATTTTGTTTAACCTTACTATATTCCCTCAGCACATTGTTTACAGTACCGTAGTTAACCATATAAACCATATAACAATTACAGCACAGAAACAGGCCATCTCGGCCCTACAAGTCTGTGCTGAACAACTTTTTTTCCCTTAGTCCCACCTGCCTGCACTCATACCATAACCCTCCATTCCCTTCTCATCTATATGCCTATTCAATTATTTTTAAATGATACCAATGAACCTGCCTCCACCACTTCCACTGGAAGCTCATTCAACACCGCTACCACTCTCTGAGTAAAGAAGTTCCCCCTCAGAAGATCCCCCTCAGTTGTTTTTTCATTTCCACCAGAAGAGTTGTAGATTGGCTATTGCATGTTAGCCAATCGGATTGCTTAGTAGTAATAATCCTGCCTAGTGCATGCTTTATAGTGTAAGAACTAATTTATTATATTCAGTAGATGCAGCAGACTGAACATACAATGTACTGCATATCTGACACTGGAATGTCTATTAAAGATACTTACATCTTTACCTGTGTCCAAGTGGGTAATTACAAACAGCAAATCAGGGGCATCTCTGGAGTACATGGATAGGGGATGTTTCAGGTCAATCCAAAATGTTTTGTATCCGTGTCTTCTGGAAATACTGGCTGACCTGCTAAGTCACTCCTGCACTTTGTGCTGTACACTGCATTCCAGCATCTGCAATTCCTCATGTCTTCATGCAAATTATGTTGTCTGCAAAACTGAATTTACAGAGTGTAATTATGGCCTTAACATTTGGGACTCTGGCCTGAGTGAGAACACTGACAATGGTTTTTTTAATCTTTGTTATGAATTTGGAATAATCTGCAAATATAACATTGGTGCTATCTTTCCACTTCAGTGTTTAGGGCACAGTCTTTAGGCAATTGACAAAAGATTTGCAGAGCAAGACACAAGAAGTAACACAAAGTTCATGGTCTACAGGGCTGCAACGGTTCCTATATGTTTCTGAGACTTGAATTGTCCACGGCCCTCACATGTAAATACACCTTAAAGTATCATTGAATAATTTTTCCAACCTAAGAGTCAAGGGTTGAGCAGCAAAGACAGGCACAGTTGAGCAAAACCTAATCAGCAGCAGCACAAGGGAAACAAGGAGTGATGGGCACCGCACATCAGTGCGAAATGGAATTTGTTGCAGCAACTGAAAAGAGCAGTCCCCAATGAATTCTCAGACATATAACAATCATCAGAGGATGGAAATACCTCACACAAACTCACAAAATATCTCCCACCAGACAGCTGCAGATCAACCTGGCTTTATCCTTTGAATCATAACAATGGCTAGAATTTACCCTTGATAGTAAGGCTTTACTCCTAAAAAAAAAGATGAAAACCTTTCCAGAGAGGCAAGGTCAAAAATGGAACTGACAATGAGGAAAATAGAACAAATTTTAAAAAGCATGCAAAATAAACAGTATTGTTGTTGTATCATCATCATCTTGGAAGCATTGAGATGGACCTGACATTCAATGGGCTTTTTGTTAAATTTCATTTATTTTTGAACAACAGGTAAACAAAAAAAAATGTGGAGTACAAATTTGTCCTCTGTTATCAAAAGTCAAGTGTGTTTATTTGTCAGATATACCGACAACAGAACAATGAAATTCTTAATTGCAACAACATAATATGTCTGTAACAAAAGCATAAATAATATGTAGATAATAGAGCATGTTATATAATAAACAAAAAAACAATAAATTAATAACCAAAATCTAGTGCAAATAAAAGTTGGTTCATAAAAGAATGTCATTAGTTCATAAGTTAGTGTTGTATTATGTTCAATAGTTAGGATAAACCTATACTTGCAACTGGTGGGCACTTTGTCAGACTCCTATAACTTCTTCCCGATGATAGGAGTAAAATGAGAGTGTGGCCAGTGTGGTGTGGGTCTTTGATAATGCTGGCTGTCTTTTTAAGCCGATGCCTCGTATAGATCCCTTCAATGGCAGGGAGGTGAGTATCCATTATTTTTGCAATCTCCTTCGATCAAGAGCATTTGAGTTGCCAAACCAGGCCGTGATGCAACCATTCATTACACCATCTGCTCTACACCTGTATCAAGGGTACATGTGTGATGTGGACATATTTTATACAATACCAATGGGAAGAAATCTAGAAGGAATAATTCATCCCCATTCAATTGCACTGATGGGATAAAGTTCATAGACAGGGTGCAGCAATAGAGCACATTTAGAGCTAATGACCAGTGACCAGGGATATATAGGCAGAGAAAAACAGAAGCAATAAGTAGTCAGCAGGTCAAGGGTGATCAAAGTTCAACAAGTTACCATGTTTAGATTAAAAATTCAGAAGAATACTTCCTGTTAAAATCTCTTATTTCCAGTGGCTGTTAGCTCCATTTATCTACTTTGATGAGAGACTACAGAATGCATATTGACATGATATATCGACTGAGGATATCCATACACAGTGCTCCTGCTGACAATGAGTTTGCCATCATTCCTATACAGTGTTTCAGAAGTGAAATCTTACATTTTCTAGCACTTTTTATTAACTCATAACTGGCCAAAACATTTTAAAGGCGCGACTCACGTCGCAGCGGCCTCTGCAGTCCGTCTGTCTTTTTGTTATTTTCTGTCTCTTTTTATTTATGTAGTTTTTTTTTTTTTTTTTGACGGGGTGTGCGTGGGTGTGTGTGTTTGGGGGGCGGGAGGGGGGAGGGGGGACTTTAAAATCTTTCCGCTGCACGGAGAACCCGACCTTTTCTCTGTCGGGTCTCCGTTGTCATTGGGGCCTAGCAACATGGAGTGGCCTCCAACCGGAACGACCTGGGGTTCCAGTCACGGAGCTGCGGACTTACTCACCATCGCGGAGCTGGCCGAGTTCGGAGCGGGAGGGGCGGTGGTGGCGCGATGCTGCGACCCGACCCCGGGGATTCGGAGGCTTACCGCAGGTCTGGCAAACAGGAACACCGGAAGCCCGCGGGTCCCTGCTGGGAGACCGCTTTTCCGGGCTTCCGCAACGGCGACTTCACCCGCCCGAGTTGTGGGGTTGAAGATTACTTGGAGCGGAGCCTTACATCATTGCCCGGCGCAGCTTGAATGGCTGCGGGACTTTGCTAGCGCCCTCCGGGGCTCCAACAACAAGACCCGGAATGCGGCATTGCATCACCCGGCGCGGCATTAATGGCCGCGAGACAATTACCATCGGCCGCCGGGGGCTTTGACTCTGACATCGGGGGGAGAGGGAAGTGCAGGGGAGAGATAAGTTTTTTGTCTTCCATCACAGCAAGGAGGAGATGCGCTGTGATGGATGTTTGTGTAAATTGCGTTGTGTCTTGGGTCTTTTCTTTTTGTATGTATGACTGCAGAAACAACATTTCATTTGGACCTCAACAAGGTTCAAATGACAAATAAATTTGTATTGTATTGTATTGTATTGTATTACAAAGACATAAAGGCAATCATTGACATTGTGGAAACAGCTTTAATATTCCATGAGTTCGAGAAAGGTAGCAACCATTCTTTTGTATGCTGCTTGTACTACAGCATGATTTCCTATGTTACATTGCCGATTGCATCTCAAAAGGATTTCTTTGGCAGCAAGTCTTTTTGGAATATCCCAAGACTATGAATTACTTGGAACAAATGTAAATGATTTCCTTTCCTTTACAAATGTACATTGACAATACCAACATATGCCAGTTTATTGAAACGACAAGATTGGATTTATCCCATGCCAAAACCCAGAAACAAAAGGCTTTGGACAGAAATAAGTCGTCATGCAGGCAATGGACACTTTCACAGCGATTGTCCCAATGGCCGGGCTGCTGCGGGAAATACCAACACTGCAACCCAGTTTTGGTCTCCAAATTTGAGGAAGGACATTGTTGCTATTGAGGGAGTGCAGCGTAGGTTCACCAGGTTAACTCCCGGGATGGCGGGATTGTCATATGTTGATGGAGCAGCTGGACTGGTATACTCTGGAATTTAGAAAGATGAGAGGATTATTGAAACATATAAGATTACTAGCTAAGTGGGACCCGTTGGGTCCCATATTCACACTGGAGGGCTGGTCCCTTAACGCAATATTCCACCTCTCCACCAATTCCAATATTGGTGGACAGTGGGCGGGGAGGGTGGAAGCTTTCTGGAGTGGTAGTACGGGTGTTGTGGGCTGAAGGGACTGGTTTCCAGAGGGCTAGTATGGACATTGTGGGCCAAATGGATTCTTGGGGCGGCAGCTCATTCAACCAAGCCTGATGTGCTGGCAGCTCACTCACGGCTGGTGGGCTGGCAGTTGACACGGCTATTTCTTGAAATTCCATTTCAAGCAGGGTGCAAGGCCTCCAAATTAAAATGCAGTTTCTTACCACTTCAAGCAGGGTGCTAGGCCACCGAATTCAAGTGCAGTTTCGTTCCACTTAAAGCAGGGTGCAAGGCCACCGGATTCAAGTGCAGTTTCCAACCACTTCAAGCAGGGTGCAAGGCCACCAAATGCAATTGCAGTTTCATATACCACTTCAAGCAGGGTGCAAGGCCACCAAATTCAAGTGCAGTTTCCTACAACTTCAAGAAGGGGGCAAGGCCACCAAATTCAAGTGCAGTTTCCTACCACTTCAAGCAGGGTGCACAGCCACCAAATTCAAGTGCAGTTTCATACCATTTCATGCAGGGTGCAAGGCCACCACATTCAAAAGCAGTTTCATACCATTCCAAGCAGGGTGAAACCACCATAAAAGCAATTTCATACCATTTCAAAACACCACACAATACACCACACAAAACACCACACAAAACACCACACTCACAGTTCAGTAGACATTCAGTGTGTTCTGTTGATTCACAGCTCAAACAGAGTTGTGACCTCTCCCTGCCCCATCTTGCAGAGACTTAGCCACACCCACATTTCTGGGTTTTATAATCCCTCCCCCCTCCCATGGGATGGGGCGTGGCCTTCATGGCATGATTGACAGGAGAGAGATTCTCAACATTTTTAAATCACTGATAATGCTTTTATTTTTCATTGATGGGAAGAATCCTCTGCACCCGATGAGCGTAAGGGGACTGAGTAAGATAGCCAAAAATCACAGCCGTAAGTGGTATCGTTTTATCTAAAATCAATATACATTGCAAACAGAATGTCATTTCAAACAAACCATCTCCAGCCATTTGCTGTGCTTCATTTCAAACCAACCACCACCAACCATTTGCTGTGCTTTATTTCAAACAAACCACCGCCAACCATTTGCTGTGCTTTATTTCAAACCAACCACATTTTATTTTTCAAACCACATTAAGGTCACTCAAGCTCAGTAAAACCACACTCACAATTTAGTGGACATGTGTTCAGTGTTATTCACACCTCAGACTGAGAGACGTGACCCTCTCACTCCCCCATCTTGCAGAGACTGACTGAGGCACTCAACCCTTCTGGGTTTTATAGTCCCTCCGGAAGGGGCGTGGCCTTCAGGAGAGAGGGTCTCAACATTTTTTAAACACTAATAACTCTTTTATTTTTCATCGATGCAAAAAATCCTCTTGTCCTGCGCAGCAGAGGAGACTCTGAGTAAGATGGCCAAAAATCACAGCTGTATGGGCCAGCGTTTTTTCTAAAACCAATATACAGAACACCAGGAAGTGGTCAAGATCAGACTTTTAGTAATATAGATTAAGGGTTTGGACACACTAGAGGCAGGAAACATGTTCCCGATGTTGGGCGAGTCCAGAATCAGGGGCCACATTTTAAGAATAAGGGGTAAGCCATTTAGAACAGAGATGAGGAAAACCTTTTCACATAGAGGGTTGTGAATATGTCAAATTCTCTACCTCAGAAGGCAGTGGAGGCCAATTCTCTGGATGCTTTCAAGAGAGAGTTTGACAGCTCTTAAAAATAACAGTCGGGAATATGGGGAGAAGGCAGGAATGGGGTACTGATTGTGGATGATCAGCCATGATCATTGTGAATTGCAGTGCTGGCTCGAAGAGCCGAATTGGCCTACTCCTACATCTATTGTCTATTGGCACCACTTGGTTTTTCTTTCCCAAACCCAGTTGTAGGGGGCAGTGCGGGAGTGCAGGAACCTGGCCATTCACTGGCCGGCTCATCACTGTCAGAGGTATCGGGACCCTCCCTCGACACTGATGTATGGGGGCATGATGTAGCCAGCTGCAGCCCTCCGAACTCAGATGATGAACTTGAGAGTAATGAGGTGGAGGATGTCGCTTCAGGTGTTAATGGGTTGGCAGAATGCCCGGATTCCGGTGCTGTGTCTCGAAGGGCTGGTATCTGGGAGATTCGGGAGCTTCTGAATGAATCCAAGTGCAGTAGGATTAAAGTCCAGTTAGCTTTCAAATTGTGGGACTTATCCAGCCACTTGAAGCTATCCTTTGCAGTAAGGGTGGTGGTCTTCTTGAGGCACCAACCGCATAGAGGCCCCAGAGACACGACAGACATATATCCCGGAGGTGTACATGCGATCGATATGGGAACCACCCAGCCCTGGTAGCCCCTCCACCCCCCTCCCCAACAAACACAGTCAGATCCCAGTCTGCAAAGAATGGACCCTTCTGCACCCACTCCTCCCCATTCACCACTTCACACCTACTTAAAGCAAGATTCCAGTCTGAAAAGACTGGACCCTTTCCCACCCCACACCCACTCACAGCCTGACCTCAGTCTGCAAAGACTGGGCCCTTCGACACTCACCCCTCTCCTATCACCACTTCACACCCTATTTCCAACACCCTCCATGCTGCAGTAAAACTCATTCAGGTCGTTGGTCAGATGACGATTGTCCAAAGAGTGGGGTGCTTTCCTCTCGTGGCTGGTGATTTCTTGCAAGCCCTTCCAAACTGAAGAAGAGTCACTAGCTGAGAATTGCTCCTCAGAGTACCTTTCCTTGGCAGCTCTGATTCCTCTTCTCAGCTTGTACTTGGCCTGCCTGTAGAGGTCTGCATTGCCGTTCCTGTAAGCCACCTGTTAGCCCCGACTTTCCAGCCAGAGATCCTGAAGGTGTAGGAAGTTGTGTCAGGTCATTTGCTGTATCTGGCCTTGAGCCTGGATGGCATGCCGTTACACTTCATTAATGTGTATGCCCCCAGCACCGGCACGATTGTACTTCCGGTGGCGCTGGTGCCAGCAGCCTCCACCTACAGCCCGGTATCTTTTTGTTTTTTTGTTTATTTAGTTATGTTAAAGTGTATTTTTTTGTGTTTTTTTGGTGTTTTTTATGTGGGGGAAGAGGGCACGGTGCGGGGGATACCTGGTGAGGACGCGACTATTATTCGAGTCGCGTCCTCGCCCCCCCCCCCCCCCCCCCACAGCGGCCTACCTACCTGGATTGGCGCAGCCTTTCCTGCCGGGATCGACCAGAGCTCCAGCAGCAGCGGGACAGCGCTGAAACATCGCGGGGCTGGCGATGCCTTACCGGGGGTCGCCGTCTGGAGCCCGGAGTGCTGGATCTGCTGCCGACATCATGGAGCTGCGGTTTGCAGAGCTCCCAACGCGGGCGGCGCTGACTAACAACGCGGGGTCCTGCGACTCTGCCCGGCTCGGCCTGTGGACTCAGGAGCTGCAGACTCCGGCAGCGGGAGGCGGCTGATCAGAAGGTCCGGGCCGCTGAGGAGGTGGAGGCTGCTCACCGTCGGGGTTCGGCATCGGCGTTCCACCAGCCCAGTGTGAGGGCCTGAACATCGGGCCACCCGGGGCGGCGACTGCGGGTGCTCGGAACATGGAGGGGAGGCTGGCTGGACTATGGTGCCATCCTCACCTGGGTGTCATTTATGTTATGTTGTGTTGTGGACTTTCTGTGTTTGTGCTTTTTTTAAAAATTTCTAATTCAATTTCAATTTTATTTTTTATATGTTTTATTATTTATTTAATATTTATTTTTATTATTTTTCTTGTGATTTTTTTTTTAACGATACTGCCTGTACGGGAAATTCATTTCGTTGTCTCAAATTGAGACAATGACAATAAATTTGAATACAATACAATACAATACTTCAGGAGGTGACTGCTCTGCTGAGCACTATTGATTGTGGAGAGTGTGTCTTCCTCAGGGAGGATTTCAATTGCACCCTTGAGGTGCGGGATCGCTCTGGTCCTCAGTGTGCCCCTGCTGTAGCGAAAAAGTTGAGAGGTTTGATTGACTTCTTTGAGTTGGTTGATGCATGTCGGAATCTCCACTCTGATTCCAAAGCTTTTTCACGGAGGTCTGAGCTGGGTGGTTCCCGTATCGATTACATGTACATCTCCGGAATGTATGTCTCTCGTGGCTCTGGGGCCTCTATGCGGTTGGTGCCTTGCTTGGACCACTGTTTGTTAATGGTCACACCAGAGTCAGCTGCCTGCCCCTCTTCCGGGCCTACGTCCATGCTCGCATGTCCCTGGAGAGGGAACACCCAGTGTCCAGGGGGGTCTCTGGAGGCCTTCCGTTAATGCTGGTCGCTGCAGGGTATTGAGAGCATTGTAGATAAAGATTGCACCATTTTACTATAATGACTGCTTGATGTATTGTAACATTTGAACATTTATGGACTTTTGGTACACTGTAATATGCAATTGTTGAATAAAGTCCTTAGAATGGAAAAAAAAGAGAGAGAGAGTGTATGTGTAAGAGAAAGTAAGTGAGAGACAGCAAAAGTGAATGAGAGTGCGTGAAAAGCATAGATAGTGAGAGAGAGAAAAAAAAAGATAGACAGAGACAGGCCGAGAGAGCCTGAAAAAAGAGGTACCCAGATGTGGCACCGACAGACAAGAAGCCGAAGCAAAGAAGTCGAAGCCAAAGAACCGAATGGAACTGAGGCCGAAACGCCAATAAACCGAATAAGTACGAAGACGAAACGCCTACTAACCGAAAGGATGGGACGCCTAAATGGGAACTATCTGAAAGGGCGGGACACGTAAAAGCCAACAAACCGAAAAGCTGCGTTGCCTAAAAGCAAACTTACCAAATGACCGCTCTGTCGAAACGCCACCTACCCGAAAGGTGGCGTCGCCTACAGGCCAACGGACCGACTGCCGCTCAACAAAAATGTCTAATAACGGACATAACATTGCCAGGGGGCGGGACTTGTCAGAGATTGGTCTAGACCCCCGCGTCCATCACATCACTGTGAAGGCATGAACATTGTCCCACCGGCTGGGTCACTGTGTGACAGCAGTCTCACCGGCTGGGTCACTGTGTGACAGCAGTCTCACCGGCTGGGTACTGGCTGGGTCACTGTGTGACAGCGGTCTTACCGGCTGGGTCACTGTGTGACAGCGGTCTTACCGGCTGGGTCACTGTGTGACAGCAGTCTCACCGGCTGGGTCACTGTGTGACAGCAGTCTCACCGGCTGGGTAACTGTGTGACAGCGGTCTTACCGGCTGGGTCACTGTGTGACAGCAGCCTCTATGGCCGGGCCACTGTGTGACAGCAGCCTTACCGGGCAGCATCTCTGGAGAGAAGGAATGGGTGGCATTTCGGGTTGAGACCTTTTGGACGCACTCTGAAGAATGGTCTTGGCACGAAACATCAACCATTCCTTCTCTCCAGTGATGCTGCCTGTTTTTTGCGTGGGAGCTTGGGTGCGTTCCGCAAGCACCGAGACGGTAATAAATAAAACGCCTGTGCCCGCGGCCGGAGTGAATCACCCAGTGTGGGTGTCAGGGTCCGGGGGTCGGAATCACCCTGGTATGAAGGTTGGGGTCCGATGGCGGTGCATCACAGTCAGTGACTGAGGGACGCTCCCTGCAGGTGGAGACGAGGAGAGAGAGAAGGGAGAGAGAAGGAGAGAGAGAGAAGGGGGGAGAGAGAAGGGAGGGAGAAAGAAAGGTGGGAGAAGGGGGGCGAGAGAGGAGGGGAAGAGAGAGGAGAGAAATTCCTGGGCGTGCACATCTCTGAAGATCTTTCCTGGTCCGAGAACACTAATGCAATTTTCAAGAAAGCTCATCAGCACCTCTGAGAAGATTACGGAGAGTCGATTTGTCAAGGAGGACTCTCTCTAACTTCTACAGGTGCACAGTAGAGAGCATGCTGACCGGTTGCATCGTGGCTTGGTTCAGCAACTTGAGCGCCCTGGAGAGGAAAAGATTACAAAAAGTAGTAAACACTGCCCAGTCCATCATCGGCTCTGACCTTCCTTCCATCGAGGGGATTTATCTCAGTCGTTGCCTCAAAAAGGCTGGCAGTATCATCAAAGACCCACACCATCCTGGCCACACACTCATCTCCCTGCTACCTTCAGATAGAAGTTACAGGAGCCTGAAGACTGCAACAACCAGGTTCAGGAATAGCTACTTCCCCACAGCCATCAGGCTATTAACCCTGGCTCGGACAAAACTCTGATTATTAATAACCCATTATATGTTATTTGCACTTAATCAGTTTATTTATTCATGTGTGTATATATTTATATTATGGTATATGGACACACTTAACTGTTTTGTAGTAACTGCCTACTATGTTCTGTGTGCTGAAGCAAAGCAAGAATTTCATTGTCCTATATTGGGACACATGACAAATAACTCACTTGAACTTGAACTTGAATTTGAGAAGAGTGGAGAGAGAGGAAGATAAAGAGAAGAGAGAGAGAGAAGTGAGAGAGATGGGAAGAGAGAGAAGGGAGAGACGGGAGTGTGGGGTTCATTTTCCCACACAAGCCATAGGAGGCTGGGCAACCAGTACCCAAGCACCAAGTTGAAAGTGGGCGAAGGTGTGCATCGCTCGGGACAGCCCCACTCCCACAGCCACCCTCTGCGGTGGAGCAGAGGTGTGGGACAATGTTCATGCCTTCATAGTGATGTGATGGAAATGGTGGTCTGGACTAATCGCTGACAAGTCCCGCCCCCCGGCAACGCCATGTCCGTTATTGGACGTTTCTGTTGAGCAGCAGTCGGTCCGTTCGGTAAGTTTGCTTTTAGGCGACGCAACTTTTCGGTTGGTTGGCTTTTAGGCTTCCCATCCTTTCAGTTAGTAGGCGTTTCAATTCAATTCAATTCAATTCAATTCAATTCAATTCAATTCAATTCAATTCAATTCAATTCAATTCAACTTTAATGTCATTGCACAAATACAAGTATCAGTACAACAAAATGCAGTTTTGCGTCAGTCCGTAGTAGTTGTACGTAAAGAAAACAAAAAAAATAGAAAGAGGGAAGATACAGAATAATCAGGAAATACAGAATAATTAAACAATGGGGACGGAGGGACCAGAGAAATCTATCGTCGGGACTCCGAGTTCATCTTCGTAATCTTTCAGTTTATTGGCATTTCGGTCTCGTTTCCATTCGGTTCTTTGGCTTCGACTTCTTTGCTTCGGCCTCTCGTCCGTCGGCGCCACGTTTGCACACGGAAAAAAGAGACAAAGAGTAACAACACTGAATTCCAAACAATTATCAAGCACCCATTATTTCATTAATTCTACCTTTCCTTAAGTTCTTGCCAAATCCAACCCATTCCTCATCCCCCTGATTTTACCCTTCACCTCTACATGAGATGCCAATTAACCTACCAACCTGCAGATTTTTGGCTGTAGCCACTGTTTGAATATCTAAAGGGGCTGCTCCTTGCCTTCTGGCTGCATTTTTCACCCACCATCCTCATCTTTGGACACCCTGTGCGTAGGGGAGAGGGTAGGGCTGAAGATGTCCTGGTTGGGTTGCTCCTGGGCCTGGCCAAGCTGGCCATCCGCGAGTCACGGCGCCAGACGGTGGAGGGCTCTACCCAAACCAGTTGCCTGCCCCTTTTCCAGGGTTATGTCCGTGCCTGGGTGGGATTAGAAAGGGAATACGCCCTGTCTGTGGGCACCCTGAGGGAGTTTCGGGACTGCTGGGCTCCGCAGGGTGTTGAATGTATGCTCAATAAGGATTGTATCATAGTTGTATAGTAGTTTATTACGGATACATGTTTGTATTGTATTATGGTGGTGGGTTCTGGTTTGTTTTATTGTAGTGTAAATATTATTTTTAATAATTGAATACATTTTGTTGTTAAAAAAAAAACAAAAAAAAAAACCTGCAGATTTTTGTGATGTGGAGGAACCCCACACAGTCCCAGGGAGAATGTGCAAATTCTACACAGAGAGCACTGGAGGTCATGATTGAACCCGAGTTATTGCATCCATGAGGAAGCTTGTCTATAGCTAGCTAGTCTAGTCTTCGCCTCATGACTACTTTCACCTGAGAAAATTACCTGATTTGAAAATGTCACTCGGTTTCCGTTAATTATCTGGGTGGAAATGGGAGTTAGACATTCTTTTGCACGTGTTTTAAATTTTTTTTTTAATTTACATTCACATTGTTTGTTTAAAATGGACACTTTGGAAGGTATAATGGGGTAATATCTACACAATGAATGACAGGGCCTGAGGGAGTATTGAAATTCAAAGGGAACATGTTGTATATCCACGGGTCTCTAAAGGTGAGCCAGAAAAGTTCAGCAATAACCAAGGACCTCATGGTATACTTTCTTAAATACAAATAGAAACAGTTGACGAAATTGCAAAGAAATTTACCATCATCTTCTACAGCTCTCTGGGTTTGGGATTTTACATTTGGAAACTTACCTAATACAACTCTGGGACTGCCATCATCACTCAGAGACAATCAATGTCACATATGTTTGACCTATAATTTGTGTAACCAGATTTATTTATTATGACAAAAAATGTTTATGATAGAAATATATTTGCAACTATATCTGCCAATGTTTGTTTCATTAAATGACTCTCAAGAAAAAACATATTTTGCTTCAGTAAATGGTACTGTGCAGCAGAGTGAAACAATAAAAAAGGGAGCCTTCCAACATATCATTCTGCTCTGTGAAGCAAAGATAGTTTGAGCTTCGCTTTATAATACCATCTCTCAAAAGGTTAAGGTTTATTCACATTTTTGGCCTCCTCATCCATAACAATATATCATTAATATAGAACTAGATCTCTCCAATATAGCAAATAGGAATAACAATGCAGTGTCTCGTAAAGACCATGCAGTCCATTGTTGATTGATCTATGTAAATGTATCACTCACTCTTTGGTTTTGTGTTTCCTCTCGTTTTCATAGAAGCCAGATAATCCCTTCTGGGGCTTTGAATTCCATATCTCTGCAATACTATACTTACCATTTCAAATTATTCTCATGGATGACAGAAGTAAATATAATTATAGTATCTCTGATACAGTATCAGCAAGTTATGATTTTCACAACTTGGAAATGTTTTCTCAAAAATAAATCTCATGAAACCACCACAAGTATTTTTAATCAGATCATAAATTAGCAGAAGAAATGCAAATGTATTAAGACAAGCTTGTGGAAACATGCGCATTTAATCCTTTGCCCCGAGATCTCATTCAAGAAGCCATGGTAACAAGTATAGATGTGAGTTTCCGTCGGCTTACACAAGCACCCTGCTACTCCAGTACAAACCTTATTTTAAGATGCCTGAAAAAAAAGTGAATAATCTCAAACCTATCTATGTGCCATTGCCAGTGTGATTAAAAAGAAAAGATAAGAGACACAGGTATGAAACCCTGTGAAGTAATAGATTAACAGAATGACTCCTCTGATAATAAAAAAAACCCTTATTCACAATCATCGCACTGGACTCAAACCATTTTTGACTGCATCACTTAATTAAGACCTAGGGTGTGAATAGTCAAAAACTATTTGAGATCATAAACATTGTAAACCCAATCTCTTGAGTGGTCAGAAATCATTTGCCACATCCATAAGGAAACATTTTTGAAAGAGTGACAAATTAGTCCTTTAAACTGGGAGGAAGAGGACAAACTTTGAGATTAAGGATATTGAATAAAATAGTGATATCATCATGACAATCTTCTCTGACATGCATTAAATTGAAAGGATAACAATAAATTCTCCCAGTTAGAAATAAGGATGGGCATAAGTTTACAAACAATATGAGAATGTGTGGTTCAGAAATTAATGTAATCTAGTTAATTTTAATCCCAGACATCTGCCTAAAAGTCAAAGTCAGTGTTATTCTTCTTTGGCTACATTTGATTGAAAACATTGAATGAGATGTAAAACTTCATTTCAACTTGACACCATCAGTTTTCACTAGCAGACCAGGTTGATTAACATTAATGGAAGAGAATGTACAGACATGATTTAAGTTTGCAGATAGGTGATATCATAGACAATGAAGATGGTTATTAAGAATTACAGCAGGATCTTGATCAGCTGGGCAAGTAGGCCGAGGAATGGCTCAGGGAGTTTATTTCAGATGAGGTTGAAGTCTTGCATTTTGGGAAATCAAAAGAGGGTAGGACCTTCACATTGAATGATAGGCCTCGGAAGAGTGTTACAGAGCAAAGAAATCCAGGAGAACACCCCTCGTCATGGTGTTGCAGGTAGATAGGGTGGAGAAGAAGACATTTGGCATGCTGGCCTTAATCAGTTTGGGAGGTCAGAAGCTGGGCCAATGTCCTCCACCTCACTGCCTGAAGTTAATCACTTGCTTCTTCACCTTGCTGACATTGAAGGAGAGGTTGGAAGATTGGTGGGATGGATAGGGACAGGTGTGCGAGCTGCTGTGGGTCTGTAGGCATCTTTTGCCTGGTGGGAACTAGAAATTTCTGGGTGCCTTCTCTCCCCAGCCCTCTTTCTCCTCACCTCTCAAAACAGCAATGATCAGGGGTTGGGTCAAGTTGAGCAGAGGTGGGAGCACTAACCAGATTCACTCGCTCATTCACTGAGTCAGTGAGGCCGGCTGGTGACTGCTATTCCAACGCTTGCTCGTTCTGTTATTTATGTGATCCTTTACCACACATGGGTTTCTTTCATTGTTGGCTCACAGACAGTTCAGCATACAAACAGTTCTCAGGATCAGAACGCAACCTTAACCTGGGTACTGCCTGTATGTGGCACTGTAACCTCTTTTTCTCTTGCATAATCTGTGCAATGGCTAGATTTTAAACCCAAGTAATTATGCCCTGAACTACAAATGGTAAAGCAGGATAGAGTTGGTCCAATGTTAATTTTAGAATACATTCAACATTAATTTGCAACAAATTAATTGGGCCATATAATAATATGGGTTAAAATGTCTCTAATAAGACAATTTATTTTGTATTTGATTCGGTAACATGTATATTTTTAGAAGTGGTTGGGTAATGGGTGGACTGCCAAAATATTATCATGGCAAGTCAGTGGACATGGCATATTGCAGTTTATCATATTCCTGCCACTGCAAAATTAAAACAATGACTGTTTCCTTCCAAGCCAAATAGCAGCATATTTTAAGACAAGCTGTATGATCCAGCTTACAATATAATTCTTCAAAAGGTGGAAACTATCTCAAAAAATCATTTTCTTATTGTAATTTTTAGACCCCACAAATTTGTGAAAAACAAACTCTGAAAAGATAAGTTGCACATCTTAGGTTTGTAAACCCAAAAGCAACACCATGTATTGTATGAAATGGTTCCTGTAGGTTCTGATGTCCCTTGATCACACCATGCTGCTGTCAGGTAGAAAACCATGTCATGGATCAATACACTAGACTCCTTATTTTCTAATAAATATAAGCTTCATCTTTACAGCAATCACCTTTAAAAATCTCAATGACACCTTATAACAGCCTTAGTACAAGCCTCCCAAACACTCCTGGCTATTCTCAAATGAGATTGCTTGGATAAGAAATAATGCATTTCTACTTTCAGGATGTCAAAAATTCATTTCAGAGTCAATGAAACATTTTTCAATTGTGGTTACATTTGCAACGTAGGAAATTTGGTGCTAAATTTATACAGAGTATGTTTTTTACAAACAGTAATATGCTTACCTGTTTTTGTTAAGTGCAAATAGCAGCCAGAACACAATGTATAACTTCCTTTGCTATTTTTCAGAGCTGTGTCATGAAATCTCATACATATACACTTTAGTGGGCAGGCACTATCAGTTTGGCAACTCATCCATGAGTCTTGAACCCATAGCTCATGAGAAGTGGAGGAGCTGCTAACTGAGCACAATGCACAGTGCTACATTTTCAATCTAAGAGCAGAAATTGATAGCCCTCTTGGTGATTGAAGGGAGAAATTGGAAATTAATTTTGGGCATGTGAAGAATGTTTGCTTGAGGAATGCCAGGAGGGGAAGGGAGGTGAATGCAGGCAAATCCAATTGTGTCTGTTGTGATCTGTCCAGTGCCTATATTTTGATGGGGCCTTTGGATGGCAACAAATTCATTTGCCATGATGCAGTGTGTCATGGTGCCATTCAGTATGCAGCCATACAAAATTCTAGTGGGCACTGGGTGAAAGATAAATAATCATAGACGTAACTTTTGAATTTGTATCTGAACATATTTTAATGCCAAAGAAGGGAATATTGTCGTGTTTTCATCAGGCTATGTGAGTATATTTTCTTTCTTGGAGCACCGTGCATATTTCTTCTTTGGGACTGGATGGTTCTGAGCATTTCCAGAAGAACAGCATATTTTTAGCAAGGTTGTATGATTCAGTATGCAATATAATTCTCCAATGTATGTGACAATAAAGAAATAAACTTTTGTTTGACGTTTGGTTCAGCAGTGTATGAATAATTAATCAAAGTTACAAGGGCTAAACTCATAGTTTACACTACGTTTTTTCTCCTCTTTAGTGTGGGAGAAAGGGTACCAAGCTGGCAGCACAGGTCCAAGTTACGCAAACATTTGGTTGGCAAATTTTTAAAACTCTAAGGATGATAACAGCCAATGCCACAAAGAGTGTCTTCAGGGTTGGGCAATTATTCTGCACCAGCACATTTCTCTGGACAGGCTGTGATTCACAGAATTTCAGCTTCTTTATCTTTTGACTGAATTTCTGCCCCAAACATCTCCATTACGAGAACAAATACTGCGATCTTGCAGCAACTTGCGCATGCTCATTGTTACAAGAAAGCCTAATATTTTAATTTGAGCCCATGAAAAATAAATCTGCCAGGGACTAGAACGTGCCTCAGAACAGAGTAGTGTTGGCAGCTTGAATTTCTGGCATAGTGTCTGGTTGAGAGTGAAGGGGTGTCGATGGTTCAATGGGCCAAAATTCCAAGTATTTTCTCCCCTTTTATCTACATCATCTCGTTCATTCTGCCTGATAGCAAAAATAATCTTGAAAGTCACATTGAAACTCCTGATCCTTGAGGCCAAAGGTCATTGATCTGGTGGATATATTTTACCTTGAATTAACTAACTCAATGCTCCTTCAGTCAAAGCTTTTCAATTTTGCCACTGCTCCTTCTGAAACTAATGGTGAGAGTTATCTTGCTCTGTTCCTGATTATTGATACTAGTGACTCATGTCAAAGCCACAGGGCTCTTGTTCTAAGTATAGAGGTGATTAGCCAGGGAACGATTAGCATTGCAGATCCTGGTACTTAATGTGTTGAAAGCAATTTCATCAGAAAGGTTTATTTTGATAGCCATCCTCGTTAAAGTGTTCAATATGGTAACTTCAGCCTCAGGTTAGCAAACATGGCAGGTGATATTTTTCATCAGTAATGTTGGATAAATTTGTTTTGGAACAATTACTTTATCTTCAATTTCTAGATGTCCTTTTGCAAACACTTGCAATGGAGATTAGATTAGATTTGATTAGTTCGTTGAACATCCGATCATTGTTATAGTACAATCAAGAATGCATATCGCTCTGTTCCTTGTGCGGCTCTGGACTCTGTGTTCATTGTTTAGTTCACCTTATTCCGACCTACAGGCAGAAATTAAAATCAGCTAAGCATGTGGTCAGAACAATGAAAAAGCAGACAAGCGAGGGCATTGAAAACTTAACAGTCCTGCTTTGACTGCACTGATTGGAATGTATTCAGAGAAGCGACCATAAGCCTCGATGAATATACAGACACTGACATCATATGTCAGCTTTTGTGAGGACAGTTGCATTCCCATTAGGACCCGGATCAGGTTCAACAATGACAAGCTGTCTGAGTTCTGCTGTAAGCAGAACTCAGACAGCTCCGGCGGTTTAAAGATGAGGCCTACAGGAGCGGGGATGCAGACCTCTACAGGCAGGCCAAGTACAAGCGAGAAAAGGAATCAGAGCTGCCCAGGAAAGGTCCTCTGAGAAGTTGAGGAGCAAGTTCTCAGTGAATTACTCTTCTTCAGTGTGGAAGGGCTTGCAAGAAATCATCTTGGACAATCGTCAGCTGACCAATGACCTGAACAAATTCTACTGCAGGTTCCTCCTCCTCCCTCCCCCCTCCCCCACCCACTCCTTCCCAATCACTACTTCAAATGTACTTACACCTTGACTACAGTCTGTAAAGACTGGGACCCTTCCCCACCCACTGCTCCCCAATCACCACTTCACACCAACTTACAGCCTGACTACTGGGCCCTCGTCTACTACCCACCCCCTCCTTGCTGCCCAAAATCAGTCTGGCCACTTCTCCATCACTAACAATAGAAATTGAGGAGATGGAAAAGCTATTCAGGTGACAGAAAAGCCAGAAATCTCCAGCTGTTTCACCCTCTACCCACAAGCTCTGTGCCGAACAACTGGCACCAGTTGACAAAGACATTTGAAATCAGTCCCTGCAAACCTGCACTTCCCCTGCCTGCTTCAAAGTCTCCACTATAGTTCCTGTACCCAAAAAGTCAGGATGACTTAATGACTACAGGCTCATCGCACTGACGTCTGTAAACATAAAGACCCTTCAAAGACTTATGCTGGCCCACCTGAAAAATATCACAAACCCCCTGCTGGACCCCCTGCAGTTTGCATTCCGGGCCAACAGGTCTTTAGATGGCATAGTCAACCTAGGCCCGCACTTCATCCTCCTGGAACTACACCGCCAGGGAACCTATGCAAGGATTTTGTTTGTGGACTTTAGCTCTGCATTCAACACCATTGTGCCAGTGCTACTACATTCCAAACTTTCCCAGTTGACTGTGCCTGAACCCCTCTGTCAGTTGATCATCAACTTCCTGACAGACAGGAAGAGGAAGTCGCCACGCTGTGAAATGGCTGCGGCTCGCCTGCAGTCTGTCTGTTTTTACTTTTTAGTGTTGTTTTTTTTGTCTAGTTCAGTTAAATTTTTGGTTATTAGGTGGTGTTATGTGTGTGTGGGGGGGGTTAAACAGGGCTTTCTGTCTCTCCCTTCGGGGGAATGCTACTTTTTTGTCATATCCCCCTTCTCTTCCCCCGCCTGAGCTGAGGCCTAATGGCGGAGCTGGCGGCCTCTAACCTGCGACCGACCTCGAGGCTCCGGAGGTAGAGCCAGCCAGGCTGGCCGTCTTCGAGCTGCGGTGACGTTCGGGCAGCGGCATGACTCGCCGCTCCGGTGAGGGCGTGCGGCGCGGGGCTGAGACACTCCCGTGTGGGTGGACCGGCTCCCGGCTGGAAGGTGCTCCCGTGTGGGCGGACCGGCTCCCGGCTGGAAGGTGCTCCCGTGTGGGTGGACCGTCTCCCGGCTGGAAGGTGCTCCCTTGGGGGCAGCCCGGTGTGGGGCTGAGACGCTGCCGTGTGGGCGGCACGGTGCGGGCTGTGACACTGCCGTGTGGGCAGCCCGGTGCAGGGCGGAGACGGTGCCCCGGTGGCTGAGGCGGCGTTCTGGCAGCAGCGACCTGAATCCGGGTTCGGCCGCGGGCCAGTGGACGACATTGTCGGGAGCTCGCAGGTCACAGGCTGGTGCCTGTTTTCCGGAGCTCCCGTGGCAGCAACTGAGTCTGCTGGCTGGAGGGCGGCAGCTTCGACCACCCCCAGGCCGCAGAGCTTGAACCGCGGGACTTACTTACCATCGCCCGGTGGGGTATCGCCTCAGCGCAGAGGGAGAAGAGGAGGGAAGAGACACTAACATAGAAACATAGAAATTAGGTGCAGGAGTAGGCCGTTCGGCCCTTCAAGCCTGCACCGCCATTCAATATGATCATGGCTGATCATCCAACACAGTATCCCTTACATGCCTTCTCTCCATACCCTCTGATCCCCTTGGCCACAAGGGCCACATCTAACTCCCTCTTAAATATAGCCAATGAACTGGCCTCAACTACCCTCTGTGGCAGAGTGTTCCAGAGATTCACCACTCTCTGTGTGAAAAAAGTTCTCCTCATCTCGGTTTTAAAGGATTTCCCCCTTATCCTTAAGCTGTGACCCCTTGTCCTGGACTTCCCCAACATCGGGAACAATCTTCCTGCATCTAGCCTGTCCAACCCCTTAAGAATTTTGTAAGTTTCTATAAGATCCCCTCTCAATCTCCTAAATTCTAGAGAGTATAAACCAAGTCTATCCAGTCTTTCTTCATAAGACAGTCCTGACATCCCAGGAATCAGTCTGGTGAACCTTCTCTGCACTCCCTCTATGGCAATAATGTCCTTCTTCAGATTTGGAACTCTAAGACTTTTGCCTCCATCACAGTGAGGAGGTGCTTGTTGAACTCACTGTGGTGGATGTTAATTTGTGTTTATTGTGTGTTGTTATTATTACATGTATGGCTGCAGGCAACAACATTTCGTTCAGACCGAAAGGTCTGAATGACAAATAAAGGATTCAATGAGAGGCTGGGAAAGCACATCTCCGACCTGCTGACCCTCAGCATAGGAGCACCGCAAGACTGCGTACTCTCCCCTCTCCCTAACTCTACACCAATGACTGCACCTCCACAGACTCCTCTGTCAAGCTTCTCAAGTTTGCGGACGACACAACCCTGATGGGACTGATCCAGGATGAGGAGGAATCTGCCTACTGACAGGAAGTGACACAGCTGGTATCCTGGTGCCATCACAACAACATGGAGCTCAATGCTCTTAAGACAGTGGGATTGATTTTAGACTTTAAGAGAGCTCCCCTCCCCTCCATCCACTCACCATCAACAACACCAAAGTCACATCTGTGGAGTCATTTAAGTTCCTTGGAACCATCATCTCCAAGGACCTTAAATGAGAGGTTACCATCGACTCCACAGTCAAAAGCCCCAACAGACGATGTACCTCTTATGGCAGCTGAGAACCCACAATCTGCGCAGGCGATAATGGTCCAATTCTATACTGCCATCATAGATTCTGTTTTCACCTTCTCCATCATGGTCTGGTTTGGCTCAGCCACCAAGCATGACATCCGCAGGCTGCAGCGCATCGTTCGATCAGCCGAGAAGGTTGTTGACTGCAAGCTTCCCCCCATTGACAAAGTACACTGCAAGGGCCAGGAAACGAGCGGGTAAGATTATCTCTGACCACTCTCATCCTGGCCACAAACTCTTTGAAGTACTTCCCTCTGGGAGGCAAATCCAGACTGTCAAATCCTCCACAGCCAGACATAAAAACAGATTTTTTTCCACTCAAGAGCCTGTATCCTCCTTTTGCTCTGGTATTTTGTTTTATTCTTCACATGTTTAAATTACCCCAGGTTTGCATTTCTGCTTTCAGGTTAAGGATTCTGTGAGTTGAGGGTTCTGCGAGTTGAGGGTTCTGTGAGTAAAGGGTTCTGTGAGTTGAGTGTTCTGTGAGTTGAGGGTTCAGTGATAGATAGATAGATGCTTTATTGTCTCATTGAGATCTTTCGGTCTGAACAAAATTATGTTGCCTGCAGTCATACACAGAATCAATAATAACAATAATAATAATAATATATGCTCTGTAATACCTCCAACCTCAGGATCAAAACAAAACTGCCCTGGTAAGCTCACCTCCTCCATGAGGGAGACATTATGTAGCCCTTCTACAGGTGCTGCTGCCATGGGCCCCCAACAAGACCCGTGGATATAAGGCTCCTGTTCATGGAGCAGATCCTCCCTATACAGCCCTTGAACAGAAGCTGCTGCCACGGGCCCATGGGGTGACCTACGGATATAAAGCTCCTCCTGGAGCATGTCGTGATGGAGCATCCTTTCCTGCTCCATCTCTGCCAGACGTCCACAGACGCCACTTCTAGTGGGAGGAGAATCCACCTGGCCCGACCCATTGGAGTCCACGGGCTTACTTTAAATGGCTTTTCCTCCCCACAGGATTAGCCACGGTGCTCACAGTCGGCACCCTGATACCGCCTTCCTCATGGACTTACCCCTCCATGGGAACCTCAGCGGTCTGGAAGCCACTGACCACCTTGTCAGTGGCTGGAGTAGCGCACCCGACGTCCGCTGGCTACCCGCGTTCCATGGTCTTGACTGGAGTCTCCCCACAGCCCAAAGTTGGTTTCCCTGCGGCTCGTCCGGACTGCCCTACAACATCCAGCAGGAAACCTCTGTAAGAAGAGGTTCCTGCAAGAAAACACAACCTGGTAAGAAAAAAAACTTACCTGTAGGTTTAAACTTATCGCTGGCAGGAGCAACTAGCCTGCCAGTCAGGTGCTTCGCCATGCGAATGACGTAATGACACGCAGGCGGACTGGCGGGGCTTCTTCACGGAATCACTCATGTGACTCAGAAGTAAAATTAAGCAGTGGGCAGGTTGAAGTGGCTTCATCAACAATCTATCCTCCCTGATCCCAGTGCCAGGCATGCAGGTAGAAGGGACAAAGTGGCAAAAGCATCCATAATGATATTCAATCAGAGTGTCGAATGGATATTCCATTTCAGCTTCCACTCAACATTCTACCATCAAACATCCTGTCTGCAGTCAATTCAATCCATGAAGTTGGTGAAAGTATTGGATACAGCAAAAGTGGAGTTGCGGACAGTGAGGAAGACGGGCCGACGATACGGATCAGTTACAGATATGTGGAGAAATGGCAGATGGAGTTTAATCCAAGCAAATGTGAGCCGCTGCACTATGGAAGGTCGAATGTAAAGGGAAAGTATGCAATTAATGGCTAAATGGAGAGCAACATTGATATATGGGGGGATCGTGGGGTCCAGGTCCATAAATTCCTGAGAGTGCCACAAAAGTAGATAAAGTGTATGGTTTGTTTGCCTTCATTGGTTGGGGGATTGAGTACAAGGTGTCAGGAAGGCATGTTGCAGCTTTATAACACTTTGGTTAGGTCATATTTGGAATATTGTGTGCAGCCATGGACACCCCACAGCAGAAAGGATGTAATGGCTTTGGAAACAGTTTAGAAGCAGTTTACCAGAATGCTGCCTGAATTAGAGGGTATTATCAATCAGGAGAGGTTGGGCAAACTTGGATTGTTTTCTCTGGAATGTCGAACGTTGAGTCCTGGTAGCAGTAAAATTATGAGAGGCCTAGGAAGGGTGTTCAGTAAGAAGATTTTTCCCAAGGTGGAAATGCCAATTATTAGTGGTCGTACCTTTAAGGTGAGAGGGACAAATATGCTGCCAAGAGTGGTGGTGGAGGCAGATGCAACAGTGGAATTCACTGGCATTTGAATTGACGCATGGATATGCAGGGAATGCAGTTAACGTGGATAACATGAAAGCAGAGGAATTTTGTTTAACTTGTTTTCCTTTTCGGCACAGACATTGTGGGCTGAAGCACCTGATCATGTGCTGTACTGTGCTATGTTATATGTTCTACATACACTTACAACATTGGCATCTACCTGACTCGGAAGAAGATTGTTCATTTATATCTAATTCACAAATAGCATTGCAAATTTAATCTCATTAATTATTTCCAATTAGTCTACCGTTAAATGTCAACAAAGTAATAAGTCATCTCAACAGTGCTCTTGCTGTATCACGTATTCACCAAAAACCATCTTGTGGATATTATTTGGGGATTTACCAAGATCTCTCGGCTACTGACCTCATCACCATTTTGCTCCCAACATGAAGCAAAGAGCTGAATCCCAGAGGGTAGACAAGAATGACTGACATCACTTTTTGATATTTGACATCAGGGCAGCATTTGACCAAATATAACATTAAAGGGCTGTCCCACTTGGGCGACCTAATTGGCTAGTTTAGAAGAGTTTTAAAAAATGACATGTTGAAGACCTCCTTCAACTATGTAAATGACCTCCTTCGACCTCCTTCGACTATGATAAAGACTAGCTTCGACTAGCTACGACTAGCTACGACTAACTTCGGGAAAATTGGACACCGAATAGTGGAGAGTGAAGACGACCTCCTTCGATCTCCTTCGACCTCCCTTCGACCTCCCTTCGACTATGATGAAGACTATCTACGACTACCTTCGACTACCTTCGAATACCCTCGATTACCTATGACTAACATGCCGACCTACTACGACCTACTACGACTAAACCTACGAGTAAAAAAAGTATCGATTTTTTCCATGGCAACCTTTTTTTACTTATGGGCATTTTTTAACATGTTGAAAAAAACGCCGCAACCTACCTGAGGCCTCGAGTATGCGGAGACCACTCTCGAGCATGAAGAAGAGTTATGAAGACCTCCTAAGACCTCGTGTCAACCATGCTGCGAGTATGAGTCGAGGACAAACTCACTGGAACTTGCGGATTTAGGTCACCCAAGTGGGACAGGCCCTTTACGATTAGAGACCTGTGACCAGTGATGTGCTGCAGGGATAGGTGCCGGGTTCATAATTGTTTATCATCTACATTAATGATTTGGATGACAATATTGCTAATATAGTTGATAAGTTTACAGATGATAACGAGATTGGTGATATAGTGGACAATGAAGACAGTGACGGAAGATAGAAACAAAATGCTGGCGTAAATCAGCGGGTCAGACAGCATTTCTGGAGAAAATAGCTAGGTGAGGTTTTGGGTCGGGATACTTCTTCAGACTGATTGTTAGGTGGTGGGGGGGGGGGGGGGGGGCAGGTCGAATTTAACTCAGACAAGTGCGAGGAGTTGCATTTTGGGAAGTTAAACCAGTGCAAGACAGTAAATAATAGGGTGCTGGAGTGCAGTAGAACAGAGAGTACATAATTGTCCAACATTATAGACTCATGAGGGGCATAGTCAAGGCGAATGGTCCTGAACAAGGTTGTGAAGAAGGGGTTTGGCACAATTTGCTTCATCAACAGATGGGGTTTGGCACACTTGCCTTTATCAACAGATGGGGTGTCATGTTACAAATGAACAGGTCTTTGTTGAGACCCCGGTGAGAGATGACTCTTGTGATATGGAAGTTATCCACATTTTACAAGGTCTCTTTGTGTTTCTTCATAATAAGATGAACAGTGGAGGTGGAGCAGCATTATTATGCAGCATATGGTTGAAAAGAGGACATTTCAGATTGTGGATATGTAATTCAAAGCCCATTTTCTCATTTGTTTCAATGAAGGAGCCAATGATCATGTTTTTGTTTGTCCTCTAAATATGCACATACATGAGGATTGTCTGTGCACAGTAACTGAGCGTTCAAGGTTGGGCTGAATTTAACTTGACAATGGAGACAATAATTATTGAACAATTTTCCATTTGTTCTAGTTCCATTTCTGTCTGGTAAGAAGATTGTTGGAGGTGATATGTAAGAATGCAGCAAGAAAGATTGAGAAGAGGGTTGGAGTTAAAACATTGTATCACAAAGCTAAATAGTTGTTACTGTGAGTAGTGACATTTACAGACTCTAGTCAATTAATTGTCCATCCCTTAAAAGTATTGCTTTTAAATATTGGAGGCCTTCAATGTCTTTGTTTGTTCTTTCAGTGAACACCACCTTCTGAAGAAGGGTTCCGGCCCGAAACGTTGCCTATCTCCTTCGCTCCATAGATGCTGCTGCACCCGCAGAGTTTCTCCAGCATTTTTGTATACCTTCGATTTTCCAGCATCTGCAGTTCCTTCGTTAACACCACAATTTGTTGGACATATTTTAACATGCAATTAGTCCACCAATGTTGTTTTGTTTGTGCAATATATTTGACACCAGCTTTTACTACTTTTTAAAACACCATTCAGAAAGTTGATTTCTGTAAATTAATTCTGCAAGTGAATCCATAATTAAAGACAATACTACATTTACAGTGTAATATTGAGTCATAGAGTCATACAGTGTGTAAGCAAGCCCTTCAGCTTGCCCACATCGATCAACATGTCCCACCTGCCTGTGTTTAGCCCCTATACATCGAAACCTGTCCTATCCATGTACATGTGAAAATGTTTCTTAATGATCAAGAAAATTGTAAGATTGCAAGAAAATTTGCACAATTGGTCAAATTCTAGTATAAAGTTATTTTGCTGGCCTCTTTCAATCACTACACCCACTGCAGATGAAACCATTCCAGGGTTTATACTTCCCTGATATGCAATCTGCTGGCCCAGCACTGATGCACAGAATGCTGGCTATAAATTAAGTTGGCACAAATATACTGCAAGAAAAGGAAAGGCCTAGCTTAAGCAAATTTCAAGTTAAGTAAAAGCTATAAAAATGATCGATTGAGACTCCTGAAAGCATTGATTTTTTTCCCCCAACTGTGACAATTGAATGCTGATCAGATTTAGATAACTGCTGTGTCAGAAAACATTCACTCTAGTCTGACAAGATCAGCTCTTCATCTGTGGTTCTATAATCTAAAATATTGAACCGTGAAGATTTGGATCCTTAAACCCCTCGAGCAGGGAGCTTACACTGTGCCTGTGGGATCCGGAATTTATAGCTGGATTCTGTTCTACTTAGGCTGGTCCTTTGCAGCTCTGCTGGGTCAAAGCCCATCAGACCAGCTCAGGAGGGAACGTTTTGAGAATTTGCTCTGAGAAATTCTATTCAGCCTCAGAGCTGAGTGGAAAACCAACTCCAGCTAAACTTTCATATATGTCTACATTTATTTTGTAAATTTCCCAAGACACTTCACAAGAATATAACACTTAATTGCATGTATATTAGTTGGTCAACAAAGACATTGTCAATGAAATGTTTTAAGGAACATTTAAAAGGAATAGAATTTGTGGCCTCCACTCATACTCAAATATGGTGTCATTGCCAATATTCCGTCTTTATTACCACACTAATTGTCCATGAGAAGATGGCGACTTTCTGTACTGCTTCCTTCCACATGGCAGTGAGAGAACCAGAAAACATTTCCAGGTCAGGTTAGTGAGGGGAACTGTAGGTGGCAGTGTTCCCATGTGTCTAATCCCCTTTGTCTGGTTAGGTGATAGGAGTCGCAGGTTTGGACGGTACTGTCCAAAAAGCGTTGGTGAACGGTTGTGTTATATTTTGTATCTGTTTTGTAGGGCAGCCAAGAAGTACAAACAGTGGATGGAAAAGATGTAAAGTATACTGGATGGTTGTTAATCATTTTTTGGTGAATGGGCAGAAGACGTATCCTGGAGTGGTGCAGACACAAGGTTTGTCATAGGATTGACAATCTGGCTTTATGGCAATTAGGGCTTCACTAGCAATGAGCACCAGTGATTTTAAGATTCCTTTGTTTCCATCAGTTTCATCTCTTCCACCATCGCAAGAGATTTCAAATTCAATTATGATAACTTGCCCTGGGTGCTAAGACCTGAAGTATTGTGTGGAATGTCAATGATAATGCTTCACTTGATGATTCATCAAATTGGAAACTGAATTACCTTTTAGAATTCATTCCTATTTTGATCAAACCCAACTAAATAAATGCTGATATGCTCCTTAAAAATCCACTGAGGGTTTACTTGTCGAAAAAAAAAATCTATTGATACATGCAAGTAGCCCATCCAAGTTAACATCAAGCAGCATGGCTCAAAATCCACGATATTTTCCTTTCGACAAGGCCTAATCTATTTATCAATTGTGCCATACTTATTGGCATCTGTCATCCAGAGGTATTTAGAGATATGCCATTAGCAGCAGCTGTTATAATTAAGGATTGCTGCAGTGATTTTCCTCCCTGATAATGCCTTAAGTAGGGTGTTAATGGACCAGATCCAGAAGGAGAAATTTCACCGTGGTGCCTTCCACTCGATCAACAATCCAAACAGGATTTATTTTCTCCTTCACAGAAGGTTGCTGCTGCCCATTATTTTACAATTTATTTCATGGAAATGAAGCAGGGCCTGAACCCATTGACATTTCTGTCCTTTGACCTGTTTTACATCCACAACCCCAAGGATGATGTTGGTGGGCACGATGTATAGCAGGGTCAAAGTAGGTTTTAGATAATAACTGGTGAGGAAATATTTAAGTGACCAGGAGTAGGCCATTTATCCTTGAAGACGGTTTATGACATTTTAATCCAATTTTTATAGTCAAGTCAAGTCACTTTTATTTCTATATTTAAAAAACGACTCTCATTGGCCAAAGTGCTTTACATTGGTGGATGTCCTAACATTTAACAATTAATAGCACAAAATTTGGACAAAGGATGAGAGATTTGTTTCTCAACATGACACGTCCCTTGAGTGGAAATCAGAGCCTAAAAAGGTTGTTTGCCTTCAGATAGGATCTGAACAATGATTTTTTTTTTAATTAGCTCACCTTCAGTTAGGGTACTTTTCTGAATTCCTGCCCAATCTATTTGCTGCTGGCTATTCTATCATGACGTGGACATAATTCAATTAGCATTCATTTGATCTGAAAGTGCATAATCCTTGTTCCAGCTTGCGACTGGAATGTGTTTCCAGCACCAGGATACTAGTACAACACTGAGGGCAACAGTATTTATAGCATTCTGCCATGATGAAAACAATGCACTACCACGTTATGTGGTTCAAAATCCAATTATCTTTACTTAAAAATAAACTTTTGGTTAGTTTTTCCTGTTGCTTTTGATTTGCTGAATGAATTATTTAATCAGTTGTGGCATAAACATTTGGAAATTGTCTAGTTTAAATGCAGTTAATAAAGCTTGCATTCAAGATGTAGGATTTCTTGTCAAATTAATTAGAAATTTATCATTCATATAAAAATTATTTATTAATAATTGTTGCTAACTGTTAACATGTCATCTAAGCTGAACAATATTCACGTATTATTGCTTCAAAGCTTATTAACATTGAGTTTGTCAGTTTAAGAGTGTTTATTTATTATGTGCAATAGATAAGAACCAGAATAATGAAATAAATTAGAATATTTCTGATGCACACAATTATCAGAACAAGCCATTTACAGTGGTGGCAGTCAGTTTTGTTCATGGTTTGTCTTCATGGAAAGACTCTGGGAACGAACTAGCTCTAGGCAGTGTTGCAAAATGTATGGAAGAACATAATTTGCCGAACATGCTTTGAATTGAATTGCATGGAAGTCACAACTCAAATTGGGAATGGGTTAATGAAAAAGTATCTATATTTTAATGTAAAAATTCTTGGTTAATAATGAAATGATCCGTTATATTGTTCAATAACTAAGACATTGAATACAATTTTTGGCAATCTACAGAATCAACATATTTCATCAAAGAATATACAAACTTACAGTGCAGAATAAGGCCATTCAGCCTATTGTATTCATTTTATTTCAAAAATAAACTTTATTCATAAAGATATATGCAATAAATGTGAAACAGTACCTGACTGTCTATATATCCTTACTGATTCCAAATCAATAAATTAAGTGTTATCAAATTAGTATATTTTATGTACAAAACTCTGCAGCCACATAAGTAGCCTCTAAACATTCCTCCCTTTAGGATTTTGTCGGCTCTTACACAGGAAGAAGTCTCTCAGCACCAAATGGGGGTATGATCTTGGAACGCAGCCTTCCCATGGGCTGCACCAAGCTTTAGTGCATCCCAACCACATATTCCTTCTGCCTGCAATGTGCCGTTCAGCAACATTCCTTTACACTCATCTGGTTGTTTTTGAAGTCCAACATGTTTTGTGCAGACCTAAGAGCATCTTACACGAGCTGATGATCTTCTAGCGGCACTTGATGTCTGTTTGGTGGTATGGTGGCATGCATTTCTGGGAACAGCCCATAGATTGGAGGAGACGTCAGTTACATAAATGTTCAGGATGAACCGCAACAAGGACACCCTGTGATCTTCTCCGGATCTTCTTTGCAAATACACAACTTGTGAAGAGGTTGTAAGTTGCTGTCTCTTCCTCTTCACGGCTGTCCTGAGGGCAGTGAGCTTTGGGAGTGAGATTCTGACCATATAAGAAGGGTCTGACAGGGAGAGACCCACTCAGTCCCAGACAAGTGAAGTCTTGGTGCATGTTGGTAAACTCTGACAAGGCAGCATTCCATGAAAATGTCTGGACGGTCTGCTCCCGAACAACCCCAGGTTCCATTGTGTATTGTCCTGCTGTGCCAGCACAATGTTCATAAGATCATAAGTGATAGGAGCAGAATTAGGCCATTCGGCCAATCAAGTCTACTCAGCCATTTAATCATGGCTGATCTATCCATCCTGCCTAACCCCATTCTCCTGCCTTCTCCTCATCACCCCTGACACCCGTACTCTACTCGTACGCATGTACCAACAGTGTTCTGTGCTTTATTGGCTTATCGGCTTTATCTTAGACTAAACATTAATCCCTTATCATGTGTAGGAAGGAACTATACATGCTGGTTTAAACTGGATGGACACAAAATGCTGAAGTAAGTCTGAAGAAGGGTCTCGACCTGAAATGTCACCCAATCCTACTCTCCAGAGATGTTGCCTGTCCCGCTGAGTTACTCCAACATTTTGTGCCTATATTCCCCTATCATGTATCTGTACTGTGAATGGCTTGATTGTAATCATGTATTGTCGTTCCGCTGACTGGTTCACATGCAACAAAAGCTTTTTTACTGTATCTCCATACATGTGACAATAAACTAAACTGAACTGAACTGACCACTGCCTGATGGACGTGACCAAAGGATTTCTGTAAGAACTTTACCATGAAGGGTAAGTAGTGCAATATTGTCCAATCAGCTAAGATATTGCCAGGCACTTCCCTCACAATCAAGGGGAACAGGTAGAATGTCAGCACGTGGCAACACTTGGGTGCCCAAGTACTTTGGATCCAAGCACAACCTGTCGCACAACTCCTAAAATCTGGTCATCGGGATGAGGGAGATGTCGGGTATGCTTGTGCTCCCTTTGTCGAGGGAATTGTGCATTGCGACTTGTCAGACCCATTCCATCTTGTGTCCCCAGATGAATGGGAACCCAAGATCGGTGGCCACAGTGGCACAGCGGTAGAGTTGCTGCCTTACAGCACCAGCATCACCAGAGACCTGGGTTCGAACCCGACTACGGCTGCTGTCTGTACGTTCTCCCGTGACCGCATGGGTTTTCTCTGAGACCTTTGGTTTCCTCCCACATTCCAAAGACGTACAGGTATGTAGGTTAATTGGCTTGGTGTATGTGTACATTTTCCCTGGTGTGTATAGGATAATGTTAATGTTAAATTGGATCAGTGTGTCGAAGGGCCTGGTTTTGCACTGTATCTCTAAGCTAAGCTGAAAATTGAACCAGAAGAAGGCTCGGCTGACTGTCTTGTTTATCCAGCCAAATTTCATTACATGTCACAGCCCTCTGAACAGATCCCCAGCACCTTCACCATTGCCTCTAATAGTAAAGGGATTGGGGGGGGGGACCAGAGAGGCCAATTGCTGAAGTGCATGGCCTCACTCTTCCTGTGATGGACCCTACTCCTGGTTACCAACTTAAACTGGTGCTGATCAATCCCCAGGCAATAGACAATAGACAGTAGGCGCAGCAGTAGGCCATTTGGCCCTTCAAGCCAGCACCGCCATTCAATGTGATCATGGCTGATTATCCCAAATCAGTACCCCGTTTCTGCCTTCTCCCCATATCCCCTGACTCCGCCATTTTTAAGAGCCCCATCTAGCTCTCTCTTGAAAGCATCCAGAGAACCTGCCTCCACCACCCTCTGAGGCAGAGAAGCAACAGACTCACTGCTCCCTGTGAGAAAAAAATGTTTCCTCGTCTCCGTTCTAAATGGCTTACTCCTTATTCTTAAACTGTGGCCCCTGGTTCTGGACTCCCCAACATTGGGAATATGTTTCTTGCCTCTAGCATGTCCAAAACCTTAACAATCTTATACAGGTGCACAACCTTTTATCCGGAGTTCCGAAAACCGAAAAGCTCCGAAAACCGGACATTTTTTCCTGGATGTCGTCTGCACACCAAAGCTCGCGTTTGGCGCCAAACTTGACCCGAAACGACCCATGGTCAACCCAGGTCTGTACTACTGTAGCGGCTGCCTCCTCCCCGGAGACCGGGGAGACACTTAAACATCTGTAGCGGCTGCGCGGCGCTCCAAATCCAGTGCCGCCCACGGCCGGACACCCGCAGCCCTAGCTCCGCGATGTTGTGTGTCGGTGGCCACAGCGCTCCGGAGCTTACCGCACGGCGACCAGGTAAGGCATTGCCCGGCTCTCCGCTGTATCCCAGTGCTGCGACGCCGCTGACTCCCAACATCGCGGAGCTGGGGCTGCGGGTGTCTGGCCGCGGGCGGCGCTGGATTTGGAGCGCCGCGCAGCCAGGGGTAGAGTTGCCGGGGTCGGTGCTCCAACCGGTGCCCCCCGCGGCCGGACGCCCGCAGCCCCAGCTCCGCGATGTTGGGAGTCGGTGGCCACAGCGCTCCGGAGCTTACTGCACGGCAACCCGGTAAGGCATTGTCCGCTCCCCGCCTCTCCGACCAGGTAGGGGACTAAGAATTAAAGTTTCCCCTTTCACCCCCCCCCCCCCCCCTCCCACCACATAAAATCCCTCCAAACTAACTGACTAACATTTATGCAATGATTTACAATGATTTCCCGGTCTCCAGGGAGGAGGCAGCAGCCGTTCCAGACTTTTCTAGCCGCCCGTGCTACCTACCTAATCTACGCTAAAAATCTTCCATTCGGAAATCCGAAAAGTTCCGAAATCCAAGAAGTGTCTGGTCGCAAGGCTTTCGGATAAAAGGTTGTGTACCTGTATGTTTCAATAAGATCGCCTCTCATCCTTCTAAACTCCAGAGTGTACAAGCCCAGTCGCTCCATTCTCTCAGCATATGACCGTCCCGCCAACCCGGGAATTCATCTTGTAAACCAACGCTGCACTCCCTCATAAGCAAGAATGTCCTTTCTCAAATTAGGGGACCAAAACTGCACACAATACTCCAGGTGTGGTCTCACTAGGGCTCTGTACAACTGCAGAAGGACCTCTTTGCTCCTATATTCGATTCCTCTTGTTATAAAGGCCAACATGCCATTCGCTTTCTTCACTGCCTACTTTACCTGCATGCTTACTTTCATAGACTGATGTACAAGGACCCCACAGATCCCATTGTACTTCCCCCTTTCCCAACCTGATGCCATTTAGATAGTAATCTGCCTTCCTGTTTTTGCTACCAAAGTGGATAACCTCACATTTATCTGCATTAAACTTCATCTGCTATGCATCTGCCCACTCCCCCAACCTGTCCAAGTCACCTTGCATTCTCATAGCATCCTCTTCACAGGCCAACTGAGGATCTGAGTAGATGACATTTACATCTTCTATGTGCAGGAGGCTTTGATCTGTGTACCCTTGCTACATCACCACCATTGTCATGTGCAATTTATCCAAGCAATAAATAATTTAGCTTTTCTTACTTCTTACCTCTTGCCCTTGTAAGTTTTCACTGTACAGGCGCCCTTTATACAACAACCCCCTTTCACACACAGATGCATGCTCGCGTGCACAAACACTCACACGCACGCACAAACATCACACACATGCACACACGTACATGCGCGCACACGCACACACGTACACACACACACACACACACACACACACGCACACACACACACACACACACACACAAGCTTTGATGAAAGACATCTTTTTTTTCTATAACTCTAATCTTTTAACAATTAATTCAATGTTCCCCATTTTTTTAATCTTTTATCTTTTTGTCGAGCTTTTAGAAACATCATGAGAACATGAAATGTGAATTTCTATATTCTTTTCTACTCGTTAACAGGACTTAAATGTGAACAATATGTTGTTTCTTTCTGGGCACCGAGATGGGAACAGATGTTACAACAGAGATGACTAAGTACCAGACAGCCCAAGAATCCTGTAGCATCAAGTGCAATGCTTCAAGAGCAATTTACCTATGAAGACATGAGATATAACCTTCAAGAAACAATCCACAGTCAATTTTTACAGATGCATTAAAAAAAAGCAACAAAAGGCGAGCAATAAAACAGCAGATTCAAACATCTGCAGTCTCTTGTGTCTCCAGAAGGCTAGCAAGGTCATTACTAATATAGAAATCATTTTCTGCTAAATGTATTGCACTTAATCCATGGATACTTGACGTTTTCATTCTACAGCTTTTGACAACATTCACTTGCAAGATAAGCAGAGGAAAATGAGCCCATTGCATTAACAGAGCAACAGATACCTCTCTTAATTTACATAATGAGTTTGGATGCACAAATAATGTTGCTTAAAATCAACCCTATACCGAGCATGAATGATGGTGTTGGAATTGAATGTCTAAAATCAAAATAAAACAAAATTACGATCAGTTTCCCCAAGTTCAGATTCTATGAGGAACGATGTTACTTGTTCAGTTTAATTATTCAATGGGTGACTGGTTTGAAGAGATATAAAAACATGAACATGTAGGTAGAAGTCGATGGTATTTTTTTAAATCCAGGGACCAATTAACGTAATTTAGATTTCTAAACAGGGCAATCTAAAAATTAGCATTTAGCTCACCAGGTCTATTGCTAACACAGCCTCTGAATAATATAACTCTGCTAAGATTCAGAAGAGACAATTCAGTCTCTTAAACAAAAAAAAATCTTTATCACCAAGTCACCAGGAAACCGTTTTACCTTATGTTTAGGATTTTTGTTCTCGTCCCAATAGGGGAAATATTCCTGGTCAAGGCTGAAAATTATCTGGGAGTTGAGACAATCTAGAATTTAGGTAGTATTCCATCAACAGTTCACACAGAGGTGAAAAGGAGAGCTTCATTTTTGTTTTACTGACAGCTCTATTTTTTTTTCATTTCTTCAATGCAACTAGTCCTACACAGTTACCTAGAAAAAATGTCCCTATTGCCCAATTTGCATGATGTGCACATATTCCCGATCATGTTCCTTACATTTTGTTTGAATTACAGTCCAGTTAGGTCAGCCTCTAGACAGCACTATCAATCACCACAAAAACAATGGTTTACTGTGGAGAGGCACTGAAGACAATATGGTCCAAATCAGCCAGGTGTACATCATGGAGATGATTAAACCTGTCGATTAGGATCAGACCACCAAGATAATTTTCACAGACCTCATCAAGGTAATGTTGGCAAGCATCCATAGCTCAATCAGTGGTGTCATTTATTTTGGCAGTATAGAGTGCTGATGCAGTGAAAGAAGAAAGATGCAACTCAAGAAATTCCAGTCCTTTGCCGAGCAGAACCTAAAGGACTAAAAGAGCCTCATGTGTCGGGGGGAACTGCAGATGCTGGTTTAAACCAAAGAACGACACAAAAAGCTGGAGTCACTCAGCGGGATAGGCAGCATCTCTGGAGAGAAGGAATGGGTGACGTTTCGGATCGCCCATTCAGACGTCTCTGAAGAAGTGTCTCGACCTGAAACGTCGCCGTTTCCTTCTCTCCAGAGATGCTGTCCTGCTGAGTTACTCCAGCTTTTTGTGTCTATCTTTGAAAGAGCCTCTTGTTGTAATCCCATGAAGTGGTTTGAATAGGGACAATGTAAAGGTAACCTTAATATACCTTTCATTGCACACCCAGACAAATTTAGATAATCTGTGTTACCAACTACTCCTGGTGGTCTGGGTGATGGGCAGACATTTCTGGTGGTACAGATTCCCACCACTTAATATGCCACATTTACAGGACTTAAACAACTGTCGTATGATTACAATTTAAATGTTGAAATAAAACTCCCAACTTTTCCAGGTTGGGTCACGAGCAATTCATTTTATGAAATAGGCGATATTCTATTAAGAAATTTTGCAACCCATCACTCATGCCTTTAGTGTAGGAAGTAACTGCAGATACTGGTTTAAACTGAAGATAAGCACAAAAAGCTGGAGTAACTCAGCGGGTCAGGCAGGAACTTTGGAGAAAAGGAATAGATGACATATCAGGCAGACTAAAATTCAGACTTCAGTCAGGAATCTAGAAAAATTCAAAATGCAGAAACCAGCCTTTATTCTGCACCCCACTGGAGGATTCTAGTATAAAGCCCCCTCCCCATAAAAAAAACACCAAAGTGAGCAATTATATTGTACTCTCAGAACACACACTCAAACTTCTAATCTTGTTCATTCGTAATGTCGCTTTAGCTAACATTTCCCTTACTACTCAGTATAATCCAAGATCAGATACTAAAGAATGCCAAAAATCAGCAAGACAAATGTATTTTGTAATTGCTTCAAATTTAACTGCTGCATCAACAACAATTACTTCCATTTGTAAAGTGTTTTTACTAACAAAACATGCCAAGGCATGTAGGCAAACAAAAAATTAGACATTTATATGGAAATATCAGCGGAGGTAACCAAAATCTTGGCCAAAACAATGAATTTTTAAGAGGTATCTAAAGGAAGAAAAAGGAAGTGATGAGCTTCAGACAGAAAATTCCAGAGCTTAGCATCTTGGTAGCTGAAGGCAAGCTGCCAAAATGGAAAGATTAAATTAAGGGAACATCGTGAGGAAAAATTTGGAGAACTGCAATGATCTCAGAGGGTTGAAAGGCAATAGATTACTACAGAGATAAAGGGGTGAGAGGCATTTGAAACTAAAAGCATGGCAGCATTGGAATTGAGTTGTTGCCTGACCAGGAGCCGATGTCTGTCACTGAATGCAGTGGAGATAACCATATATCATTGTATGGAACACAGTGAGGATGGCCATTTTCAGCATCCCTTGGTACACGTAACAATAAAATATACTCAAACAACTGGTTCAATGGTGAATAAACCAGAGCTATTACTGCAATTGCAGATATACCTCTACCCTGGTATAATTTTAATTTCCACGAGCTATGTTTGCTTTCTGCCTCCCTTTCCCATCCTTTCCTTCGTCTCAGCTGAGCAATCAGCTGGGAGATCAGGCCGGAGAAACTGCAGGCAAAAGCTTTGATCTGTTGTTCAGCATCTCCCATTTTATAAAGCTCTAATTAACGTTGCAGGAAAACAGCCACCAGCATCCTCTGCCCACTACAAGCAAATCCACAGTAAATTAAGGAGCAAGTTTGAAGAGCTGCGGAACTTCACATCTGACTCCCGAAATATTTAAGATTTACATATCAAAGAGACTCACAGAAATGTACCACTGTATTTTAATTCAATTTACTAAAACAAGCAGCATACCTACTGCTGAAGAGCCACTTATAATCAGTTTCTGCTAACTTTACATTCTACCTTCTAGAATCATAGAAACATAGAAATTAGATGCAGGAGTAGGCCATTCGGCCCTTCAAGCCTGCACCGCCATTCAATATGATCATGGCTGATCATCCAAATCAGTATCCTGTACCTGCCTTTTCTCCATACCCTCTGATCCCCTTAGCCACAAGGGCCACATCTAACTCCCTCTTAAATATAGCCAAGTCTGTGGCAGTACTGACGATCCTTCATCAGTGTTGTAATATGCAATCATGATAATGTTTTTAGGTTTCCAACATATTTTGTGTCTTTGCATTCCTCCTACTTTACAAATCCACCCAGCCTTACAATCCTTTTCAGGTTTCGGTTTAATATTGTCACATGTACCAAAGTACAGTGAAAAGCTTTGTTTTGTTTTCTATCCTTTCAGATCTGATAAGGTTATACATAAATACAATAACGTAAAGCTCAATACAATAGGTAGAGCCATGGAGTAGATACGGAGTGCAGAATATAGTTCTCAGCATTATAGTGCCCATAGTATAGTGCCTGGTATTAACCTGTGATGGCATGGAAAGAGAGGAGGAAAAGACCCCAACGGGGCTGTCATGGACTAGCTGTCCATGAAGGCAGGCTCCATCACTGTGAATTGTGAATAAGAGTCACCCCTCATGGCTTTGAAAAATTCAAAGAGGAAAAACCCCCTGAGTCTGCGAGAGTGGGGGCGGAAGATGACTCATCAGATGACAACCCGGTAGCCGACCCTGGCATGAACACGACGATGAAGAAGATAATCGGCACGGCACTTACAACATCAGTTGCAGGTCAAGAACTCCAAGTGTGTAGCTGCGGCTGGTCCAAGGTAACATCCATCAGAGGCCTAAATATACATCGAGTGCGGATGAAGTGCTTGAAGGAATAGAATAGAATAGAATACGTTTATTGTCATTGCACAACAACTGTACGACTAAAATTCCATTGCATCTCCTTCGGTGTGTACATAGAAGAAACAGGATAAAAGATTTAAAAAGAACAAAACACAGCCGTTGACTCACATATGCACAAGATCAGTAAAGAAAATAATAAATAGATATTAAAAATATTTTAAAAGAATATTGCGCATTATCTTGCCCCCCGAATTATATTGTGCTTCCCCCAGTGTTCTCTGTTAGAGTTAAGTTATTTTATCGCACATGGGTAGAAACTATTTTTTAGTCTATCGGTGCGAGCCTTCAGAGACCTGTATCGTCTCCCAGAGGGTAGCAGAGTGAAAAGGTGGTTGACAGGGAAGGGATGTGTCCTGCTTGATGTTTGTGGCCCGGCGCAAGCATCAGGCCCTGTATATGTCATCCAGGGAGGGCAGTTGAGCGTTTGTGATGTTCTGTGCAGTTTTAATAACTCTCTGCAGTGCCCTCCTCTCAGCCACAGTGCAGCTAGCAAGCCACACCAGGATGCCATAGGAGAGGACACTTTCCACAGCGCACCGGTAGAAGGACAGCAGCAGCGGCTGTGAAATGTTTGCTCTCCGTCAATACCCCAGTTGCCAAGAAGAGTAATTCAAGCACAACATCTGAGAACCCGGAATCCAGCCAGACGCAACCTGCTTTGGAGAAGAACATGCAAACAAGCCCAGCAGCAAGAAAGAGTGGGCAACAATTGATGCAGACCTGAGTAAGATCCTAGACGGACTTCAAGGAATAGTGGAGAAGAAACTGGAGAAAATGAGTGATCTGATCTACTTCTGCAGGGCAGAAAGGTTCAGAACCAAAAAGAAGGAAACAACAACCCCTCCCAAGCTCAGAAGGCAGCGTGAAATTGAGCACCTAATCAAAGAGAGAAGGGACCTGAGGAAATGGTGGAGGAAATCCTCACTGGAGGAAAGAGTGGGCATCAACCTCCTGCAAGCAGATCTAAAGGAACGACTGTGAAGACTGCGGAGAGCAGATCTCGACGCAAGAAGAAGGAGAGGGCAAAAAAATCCTTCTGCCCTCTCAGATTTGTGAAATGACTCTTCACAAAGGAAAAAATTGGGTCCCTTAAGGTGTCAAAGAGGGAATTGGAGGACCACCTGAAATCGACGTACACAGCCAATGAACGATTTGAGCAGAGGGAGATACCTCCAGACATGCCACCCATTCCTCAACCAGAACACCAGTTGGACGACAGTCTCCCAAGGTGGAGCAAAGTCGAGAAAACCGTAAGGAAGGCAAGGGCAGCTTCAGCTCCAGGGCCAAATGGAGTTCCATACCGGCTGTACAAAAATGCTCCAAATGTTCTTCGGTTCCTATGGAGGCAAATAAAGATAGCATGGAAAAAGCAAACCATCCCAAAAGCATGGCGAAGAGCAGGGGGAGTGGTGATCCTCAAGGAAAAACGTGCCTCAAACATCGACCAATTCCAACAAATCAATCTCTTGAATGTTGAAGGGAAGATCTTCTTTAGCATTGTTGCTCAAAGGTTGATAACCAACCTGAAACAGAACAACCTGATTGATACGTCTGTACAGAAAGCTGGTATACCAGGCTTCTCTGGATGCTTAGGACACACAAGCATGATATGGCATCAAATCCAGTCTGCAAAAAGGGAAGGAAAAGATCTGCAGGTCTTATTCCTGGACCTAGCCAATGCTTTTGGATCTGTTCCTCATTTTCTCCACTGAACAGCCTTTGAGTTCTTCCATGTGCCAAAGGCCATTACAAACCTGGTCAGAAACTACTTCCAAGATTTGCAATTCTGTATTACAACAACAGAATACACAACATCATGGACATCTCTTGAAGTGGGAATAATGGCAGGTAGCACAATCTCCCCGCTAGCCTTCACCATGGCAATGGAAGTGATCATCTGAGTTTCCAAGTGGGTCGTAGGAGGAGAGCTGCTGCAGTCAGGGCAACGGCTATCTCCCATTTGTGCCTACAAGGATGACATGACCACCCTGACCTCAACCATTGCATGTACCAAGTGCCTGCTGGAAAAGCTTCTTGCAAACATAATATGGGCCCAGATGAAGTTAAAACCCAACAAATCCAGGAGCATATCCATCATCAGAGATAAATCGTAGACAAGCGATTCCACATTGATGAAACACCCATTCCGATGGTGTCAGAGCTGCCAGTCAAGAGTTTAGGACGGTGGTACAATACTCAGACCAGTGTGATCAACTGAGGGAAAAAAACATTAAATGCCTTGCTAGTATTGACAAGGTCTCACTTCCTGTTAAGCTGAAACTGTGGTGTCTGCAGTTTGGATTGCTCCCCCATCTGATGTGGCCTCTGATGGTCTACGAGGTCCCCTTCACCAAAGTCGAGAAGCTGGAGAGGACAGTCAGTTCATACATCAAGAAGTGGCTTGGACTCGCGCGTTGCCTGAGCAATATCAGCTTTTAGGGACACAGCGCCCTGTAACTGCCTGTCTCTAGCCTCACAGCAGAATACTAATGCACCAAAGTGAGGCTGAACATGACCCTGACCGAGTCTCAAGATGAGGCGGTACAAGCAGCTGCTCTCAGACTGGCAACTGGGAGGAAGTGGACCCCATCGGAGGCTGTACAGCAAGCAAAATCTGCTCTCAGGCATGGAGACATTGTAGGACAGGTACAGCAGGGAAGAGGTGGGATTGGAATTGGGCCAATTCGACCCACATGACACAGGCAACATTCACCCAGAGAAGACAGCATGTAGTTGCTGAGGTCCGTCAGCAAGAGGAGGCAGACAGATGTGCAAAGGCAGTCTCACAGTCCAAACAGGACCAGTGGACTACCTGGGAAGACTTGGAGCATTGTAAGCTTACATGGAAGGATCTGTGGGAAATGGAAGGAAGCCGTCTTAGCTTCATCATCAGAACCACCTACGATGTTCTTCCCATACCCAAGAACCTAAACCAGTGGCTTGGAGAAGATCCATCATGTTCTCTCTGCAAAACCCCAGCAACAATAAGGCACATCCTCACTGGCTGCAAAACCAACTTTCACAAGGCCACGACACCTGGAGGCACAATAAGGTCCAGTGACAACTGCCGATTACCTTGGAAGGAAGGAGATCTACCACCAATGCCCTCCCTCCCCCAACGCATGGTTTCTCAAACACCACCTCTTTTGTAAATGCAGGACAACTTCCAGAGAAGCCATTTGTAAGAAAGGAACCGACCCTCCTGGACACTGCCCGAGATCTTCACAACTAATCTCATGCCAGACCTGATCTTGTGGTCAACCTCACAGAAGTCCCTGTACATCGTGGAGTTAACTGTGCCTTGGGAGACTGCAGTTGGTGAAGCGCATGAACGCAAATGTTTGAAGCATTCAGACTCAGCAGCCGAGGCAGCGCAATGCGGCTGGCGTACCCAGGTGCTCCCTGTAGAGATTGGTTGTAGAGGGTTTGTAGCCATGTCAACCATGACTCCTGAAGGGAATGGGAGTTCGAGGACAGGCCTTCCGGCAAGCTGTCAGAGGCTGCCGAGTGAAGCTGCAACTGGCTGTGGCTAAAGAGGAAGGACAACTAGGCTGAAAAATGACCCGGAAGAGGGGTGAAATGGAGTGGAGCGCATCTGGGACACCAGGTGTTGCTTTTGAGCCCTCTGGAGGAGTTGAGGGCCTATCAACGAAACACCAAGGAAGGAGGGTGCCCACCTGATGACCCCAATGAACTCTTTACCCCTACCCCAACTCAAGATATTAAGAAGGTGCCAATTATAGTTGGGATTGTAATATCAAGTCCTATCAGCTCAACTCCCCTCCAGCATTATACAGTTTTTTTTACTAGTATTTCAATGCACCACTCTGACTGCAGTCAAGGGGAACTCTACAATTCCTTTCCAGTGCCTCTCCAACATTATCATCCTTTTAAAACTCTCCTCTTTGTCAAGCATTTAGTCACTTTCTTTCTTCCTTATGTAGTTATGTAACCCATGTGAGTTCCTTGGAATATTTTACATGAAAGCTTCCATATAAATGAGTATATTTGATGATAGGATAGTGTTGCGTGATTATTATGTTATGAAGCTGTAAAGGGAACAGAGTGTCCCCAATATGTTTGCACAGTAAGGTGAGGTGTGCACATTGCTCAACCTGCTAAATTAGATTTGGTGAAAGTGGATCCTTTGTTGACAGTTTTTGAAAATAAAAATTAAGATCTGAATGGGGATGTGTGGGTTTTGGAGTGGGAGTGAAATAAAATAGAAAGATTAAACGAGAACTTACCGTTTGAAGTTTGATCTTTATTTTATGAGAAGTTGAAGTGAGAGAATACGTGAAGAGCCCACCAGCCCGCATGCATGTCAATCATCAGAGCAGCTATATGAAACCACAGACTAGTTGCTGAACTTAAGCTATAGAAAGATTAACGACATTTAGAATTACTGAATGATCTTTATGAGAAGTAGGGTTAGGAGTGGAGGGCACGTATTCCCTCACTTCAAATTCTCATAAAATAAAGATCAAACTTCAAACGGTAAGTTTTCGTTTAATCTTTCTATTTTATATCGAAGTCAAGTGAGTGACTATGTGAAGCCTTCAAAGCTCTGTGGTTTCATGCAGTAACCCAGTCTGTGTGTGAAACACTTAAACATATAAACCATTAGTGGTAGAAAACATGGGTTATTAATACCATGATGCTAACTTGCATACATGGCCATTGCTCTTAACCGGACCATAGTCTCAATTGACTTAGAGTTAGACAATAACTCATGCAACACCCTGCATATCGTTAGTGAACAGCACGTGAATAACCAATCATTTATTGTCCCACTTATGGGACTGTAGAGAATGACAAAGCAGCACAAGCAGTGTCAATTGTGCTATCAAATAAATGCTTCTCTAAGCCCAAACTGAAAGCCACACAAACCTCTGTTACTTCCGTTTAAAAGTTATTCACATGTTTTGGTCACAAACCTCCCATACAATCGCGCAGAGCTAGCTGCCCAAGAAACCAGGCTGCCGCATCCTTAATATCATAAGAGGTATCTACTGATAAACCCCTAAGTTTTATCAACTGCAAATTTGCATGTTATATAAAAACTCGATGACACAATGCCTTTTGATCTGAGTAGGGCATCATTAGCTTCCATTACTGGCTTTGTTATCAAAAGAACAGATAATCTGTGCCTCTTGTGTATAGATATGGCAAAGTATGCATCTTCAAGATCGATTCTCTGAATCAGCTAAATTGCTGAATAGCCAATCATCCATCTTGAATGAATGAATGAATGAATCTCTTTATTGTCAGTGCACATGGTACAACAAAATTTAAAAGTCAATCCCACGGTGTGATTCACAAGAGCAATTTTAAATATATAAGAAAAGGTAAAAATCTATACATATAAAAAAAAATTACAGATAAATAACAATAGCAGCTGAGGTAGAACAATTCAGTTGAATGTGAGTGTTATTTCTTATTTTGCATTGTTAAGTTCACGTATGGCTATGGGGTAGAAGCTGTCTCTGAGTCTGTTTGTGCGAGTTTTGAAAGACCTGTACCATCTGCCAGAGGGCAGCAGGTGGAACAGGTTGTGCCCAGGGTGGGAAGGGTCCTTTAGGATGTTGGCTGCCCTGCCAAGGCAGCGAGAGCTGAAGATGTCCTTCAGGGAGGGCAGTGGGCAGCCAGTGATTTTTTGTGCAGTGTTGATGACCCTTTGAAGGGCTCTCCTGTCCGCTGCAGAGCAGCTGGCATACTATGTGGTTATACAGTACGCCAGCACACTCTCGATGGAGCAGCGGTAGAAGGACACCAGCAGCTTCTCCTCTAGGTTTTTCCAGAGGATCCTCAGAAAGTAGAGTTGCTGCTGGGCCTTCTTTAGTGCTGTGGTGGTGTTTGTAGTCCAGGAGAGATCCTCCGTAATTTATGTGCCCAGGAATCTGAAGTCTGAGACCCTTTCCACACAGTCCCCATTGATGAATAGGAGTTTGGGGGCTGCACTGTTCTTACGGAAGTCTATGATAATTTCCTCTGTTTTTGTGGTGTTTAGGATGAGGTTGTTGTCTGAACACCACACTGCAAGCCTGAACCAGGAATAGCTACGCAGTCCTCTGACTGAAACCCCTGTCTGAGTCGCCAGTGTGCGCAACACAATCTCTTCGACCAGCCACTCAATCAGGAATACTGGTATTGAGAGCCTACAGATTATTATAAATAGATTTTTGGTTCACAACATGAACCTGCAGGTCAGATAAATATACTACATACCAAACCGGCTTCTTGCTGGTAGCTACCTATCCCAGAGAGGATGGCAATGATGTTTCCAACGAACTGGCAACTCCACTAACTGAGCAGAAATGTAAACATGTGTTGAGGGAGACTTCAACTACTTCACTCTACTGAGCAGCCTGATAACCTCAATCACAGATGTTGAGACAGTGTTTCCCTGGTCAATATGACCCATATGGCCAGCCAGTTCCATGATGGTGTACCCTGAACCAGGGTAACCAAGCTGTTCCTACTTGGAACATACAGAGGTTACTATGCAAGGCACCCTGCCAATGTCTCTGCATCAACCTGATCTTTTCCAGAGACAGTGAAAAGATACTAGACAGCCCATGCTGCCAGTAAACCCAACCTGGGCTGACAGACTGCTCCATCTCGGAGTTTTACGGAGGTTAATAAAGAGACCTTATCTGCCAGCGTCTCTGAACCCGGGTTGATCTGCTTGTTGGAGCTTCAGCGAAGTTCCATATGCAGACCTTGTCTGACCACATCTTCAACCCCATGCTTGCCATTCTTTCAGCTAGTGTGATGTTAGGTAGCTGATGCCACTGGCCCACTCCTCTTGTAGTGGCTTGCCCGTCCCCTAGGGAACAGCAAATTTAGAGGCAAGAGCAGGCAGCTCTTTCTTATGCGACTCTCGTACATCATGCATTAAAGCATGGGATTCAGGCACATACTCATGTTCGGAGTCAGCTCCATACTGATCTCTGACACTCCCCTCGACAGAGTGGGAGAAATAGTGCAACCCTGAACCAGGCATTTCCACAGGCGTATGACTAGAACTGCCTGTGCATGCCGTAACGGAGCATATTTTGTGCCACCATCTCCGACACTCCCTTCATGCGAGTGGGAGGAATATTGCAACCATGAACGAGGCATTGCTACAGGCATATGACTCGAACTGCCTGTGCATGCCTCCGTAACAAGGAGCGTATTTTTGGCACCATCTCCAACACTCCCTTCATCCGAGTGGGAGGAATATTGCAACCCTGAAGCAGGTGTTGTCACAGGCATATGACTCAAACTGCCCGTGCATGCATCCGTAGCACAGATCATATTTTGTGCCACCATCTGATCCATCAGATGTTCCAATTGAGACAAATGGTCAGTCACATCTGCCATAGATGTGGGGACAGAATCCTCTTGTCCCGAATCGTTCAACAGGACTTGTCTCACAGACTTGGTTATGGCTTTGCCCCGACTCAGGGTTGCCAAGGCTCCCTCTAGGAGCCAAATCGGAACTAGCTGTGCAGATCGGCTCTGCCAGCGACTCCGAAGTGGCATTAACGGAGTATTTCAGGGGAAGAAATAGAGTGCAACCGAGCCCCAGGTGTTGCTACCTCAGGCCTCTGGCCCCCATTATGATCTGGATGAGCCGGCATTATAATCGGAGTCATCTCTTTCCAATACTCCCCACGACAGAGTGGGAGAAATACTGCAACCCTGCTAGGTGTTGTCACGTGCATATGGCTGGAACCGCCTGTTAATGCCTCCGGTACACGGAGCATAGTTTGTTCATATGATAAAAAGTAGCATATCCCCATTAGATCAGAGATTCGACTGCTTTATCGATATCCACATAGTTGGAGTCTCTTATGAAAGAATCTCCAACAGTCCCCACTATTGAGCAGAAATTATCATGATAATTATCATTATCACCCTGAAGTAGGTGTTGCTCCCACAGGTGTCTGATAGTCTCAGCTCAAAAAAGGCTTCCAAGCCAGGAGCTCATTTCTGGAGCCTCAATGGAGTTTTTTAGGGGAGGAAATAGAATGCAACCCTGAACCAGGTGTTGCCTCCTTAGGCCTCTGGCTGACTCTCTTTCGGAGCATTAATCTGTACAGGTATTGCCCGTAAGATGCTCCGAACAGCCGCCTGCTCCAGTGAAGCCCCATTTTATGCTGAAATGGGAAGTCAAATTAATTGTAGGGGGCGCTGCACTGGTGGCAGCCTGTCGGCAGCGTGTCCATTTTTTTCCAACTTTTTAAATTTTTTTAGTATGTTTAAAAGTCTGTTTTTAATGTTTCTTTGTGTGTTATGTGTGGGAGGTGGTGTGGGGGGGTGAGGGGGAAACCGTTTCGGCCGCCTCCTCCATGGAGAGGCGACTTTTTTCAGGTCGCCTTCTCTGTGGCCTAACACTGAGGATCGGGCGGCCTTTCCCGGAGACGCGCCCGGAGCTTCAGCGGCGAGCGCAGCGTGGACTCTCGGCGCGGAGCGGGTGAGACCTCGCTGGGGCTCGCCGGAGGGTAGTGCTCCATTACGCTGGACCGCGGCAGCCGGCAGCCTGAAGCAGTGGTCTGCAGAACTCCAGCTGGTGCGGCGTCTACAGCCCGGGATCCCTCGTGGAGGACCCGGGGGGAAGAAGAAGCTTCCACCGCCGGCCCGCGGCTGTCTTCAACCGCGGGCGTGGTATGGACTTACCATCTCCCCTGGAGGGGAGCTTTGACCGCTGGCCCTTCAGACTGTGGTGCTTCCGGCTGCGGCAGGGCAGGTACTTTAAAACTTTGTCCGCCGGCCTGCGGCCTACACCAGCCTGAAGCCGCGGTCTCTGGTTGGGAAGAGCTGATCCTGGACTCACCTTGACTTTGACTTTGTCCCTTACCATCTGGACGCCCGCAGCAACGGCTGTGGAGGGTGGATGTCCCGACCATGGGGGGAAATGGAGGAGGACTGGCCAAGTTCTGTGCCTTCCACCACAGTGATGAATGCTGTGGTGGATGTTTGTGTAAAATTTTTATTGTGGTTGTGTGTTCTTTATTACTGTACCGCTGCTGGCAACCCAAATTCCACCGACCCTGGTTGTGTGGCAATTAAATTATATCAAATTATATCACTACACCATTTGGTGTAAGTGATAATAAATGTCCTTTGTATTCAATTTCCATAAAAAAAAAACTTTATTGGCATGATAAGATACATCGTTATATTGCCAAAGTATTAAACACGACCGTTGTATCTTATCTACTAGGATAGGGCAACCGCTATTAAAAAACCTGCCAACTCTGTTTATAGCCACCCTATAAATAGAGTGTACAGCATACGTTTCTCTTCAGCATAAGCTGAACCAGCCTCAGCCGGCAGCATCTATGTTTAAAATTGCTAGGTGCTACTGCAGCTGAGCTTACTTGATGGTTGCTGTCCTGGCCGTGGCTATTTTTAAATCACCGACTGCTGCTAATCTTTTGCAGCGATCGCTGACCTGGCCACGCCGGCAGCCTCAATATCGAATCCCAGTTCCTTATGGAGCCTCCACGGCGGCCTCCAAATCCAGCCGTCTGCACCCGTTCGGAGCTCCAATGGCGGCAGCTACTCCGGGCCCGCTGTACCGCAGCGGCCCGCTGAAAACAAAATTAACTTACCTGCCAGAGCAGTTTCGAACTGCTCTGACTACCACGCCATGCGTCGATGTATTGATGCGCATGCGGGCTGGCGGGCTCTTCACGTAGTCACTCACGTGACTTCAATATAAAATAGTAAGATTAAACGAGAACTTACCAGTTTGAAGTTTGATCTGTATTTTATGAGGAGGAACGTTGAGGGAATACGTGATGAACCTCACTTACGACGCATGCGTGTCATCCTTCAAAGCAACGGTGTGAGGTCACAGATATCCTATATTGACCTAACATAGTAAGATTATGAAAGAGATACCAGTTTTTGATATGATCATAAGAGGGTGGGAGCGGAGGGCACGTATTCCCTCAACGTTCCTCCTCATAAAATATAGATCAAACTTCAAACTGGTAAGTTCTCGTTTAATCTTACTATTTTACTTTGGAGTCACGTGAGTGACTACGTGAAGATTTCAAAGCTCTATGACCTCATGCCGTGGAACGAGTCCATGCTTCACAACTGCCTTGGTTGTGGGGAGAAATGATGTTAACATCATTAAATATAACACGATATTGAAACCCAACTGTAAAATATTAAATCCAATTATTGCCCCTATAGTGCAGTGAATTATATATGCAGACTTAAAATTGTTTCTGCAATTCTTCCAGGTTTAATAACTGGTTTGTTATAAAGTCATTGGATAGTTTCCTCCGTTGACCATTCTACTGTCTTTAGGGTTTTGTACATTGGTACGTCCAACTTCATAGCTGCCAATGTAGTTGCAGCCCTAATGGAGTAAGATTTAAATGTTTCCCTTAGTGTCCACTCCAGCCTTTGTTAGGACTTGCTTAACCATTTAGAGATGATCTGGACTGTCACTGTTTTGAGTGGCTATTAGTAGCTGATAAACGTGACATTTCTTCCTCTGATGATCTAGCATACTTCATGTATGATAGTAAATGAGTTATAATACAGCAACGACAATCTGTCGTATAGGCTCTGTACTTTGTTTTTAGGCCTCCTGACCCCTGTCTGTTCCGTTTGACCCTATGATTAAAGCACAAGGCATTGGGGGTTCAGTATTGATGTGGATAGAGAACTGGCTGGCAAACAGGAAGCAAAGAGTAGGAGTAAACGGGTCCTTTTCACATTGGCAGGCAGTGACTAGTGGGGTACCGCAAGGCTCAGTGCTGGGACCCCAGCTATTTATATTATTAATGATCTGGATGAGGGGATTGAAGGCAATATCTCCAAGTTTGCGGATGACACTAAGCTGGGGGGCAGTGTTAGCTGTGAGGAGGATGCTAGGAGACTGCAAGGTGACTTGGATAGGCTGGGTGAGTGGGAAAATGTTTGGCAGATGCAGTATAATGTGGATAAATGTGAGGTTATCCATTTTGGTGGCAAAAACGGGAAAGCAGACTATTATCTAAATGGTGGCCGATTGGGAAAGGGGGAGATGCAGCGAGACCTGGGTGTCATGGTACACCAGTCATTGAAGGTAGGCATGCAGGTGCAGCAGGCAGTAAAGAAAGCGAATGGTATGTTAGTTTTCATTGCAAAAGGATTTGAATATAGGAGCAGGGAGGTTCTACTGCAGTTGTACAGGGTCTTGGTGAGACCACACCTGGAGTATTGTGTACAGTTTTGGTCTCCAAATCTGAGGAAGGACATTATTGCCATAGAGGGAGTGCAGAGACGGTTCACCAGACTGATTCCTGGGATGTCAGGACTGTCTTATGAAGAAAGACTGGATAGACTTGGTTTATACTCTCTAGAATTTAGAAGATTGAGAGGGGATCTTATAGAAACTTACAAAATTCTTAAGGGGTTGGACAGGCTAGATGCAGGAAGATTGTTCCCGATGTTAGGGAAGTCCAGGACAAGGGGTCACAGCTTAAGGATAAGGGGGAAATCCTTTAAAACCGAGATGAGAAGAACTTTTTTTCACACAGAGAGTGGTGAATCTCTGGAACTCTCTGCCACAGAGGGTAGTTGAGGCCATTTCATTGGCTATATTTAAGAGGGAGTTAGATGTGGCCTTTGTGGCTAAGGGGATCAGGGGGTATGGAGAGAAGGCAGGTACGGGATACTGAGTTGGATGATCAGCCATGATCATATTGAATGGCGGTGCAGGCTCGAAGGGCCGAATGGCCTACTCCTGCACCTAATTTCTATGTTTCTATGTTCTATGTTTCTATGATAAATGTGACAGGTTTGATTCCCTGATGAAATCATCATGTTGTCCAGCCTTAGTTTCTGTAGTGACTGGACTCTTTGTGCCGTGACCAAGGCCATCAGCATGACTGTTTACATAGTCAGTTTCTGTAATGATAGAGCTGTAGCTGGAGACCAGTTGCTTAACTTGGTCAGTACAAAACTCACATCCCATATATGAATGTACCTAGTTCTTTGGGATTAATTTTAACATGCCCCTAATGGGTTTTGTTACCAGTGTGTGTGTCCCCACAGAATGCCGCTCAGTACCTTCGACATGTATGTAGACAGAGCACTCCTGGCGCAATTGTGGTACTCAGACTAAGCCTCTCATCGTAATGGAGGCTTGCCAGGAATTCCAGAACAGATGGCTGTTCATATATCTGTGGGTGATGATAATAGTTATGAACGTACTTCCTATTTCTAGAGGATACCAAGTACTGTTAAATGAGTGGACTGTCTGTGACCTGCTGAAAAAATTCCGCCTATGGTCCGTCAGTCCTAGGTGTAGAAGAGGTGCTTTCAATTCTACAATGAATAGGTTAATATAGATAGTAACATGAGTAACTCTCCATGTTGCTAGAAAGAACCAGTAAGTTTGAATGACTTGTGACTGTGTTCAGTAATTGGATAATGTCTGATATTATATGCCAATCTACTAGCAGTCTGATGGATAGTTTGTTCCCTGCCAGTTTCCATTAAGGCTGTACCATATTTACCAGCAAAGTCAGTGCCATGTGAACTGTGTTAGCAGTGAACCGCAGATGACCTGTAGTTAACACATATGTGGGTACATCTAATTGGTAATCTAGCCAGCCTTCTTGGTACGATGCTCGCCAGATAGTACCCTAGGATCAATACAGAAGCTGACACAAAGTTCCCATTTGAAAGAATATAAGTACGAAGTATTCCATTAACCCAAGATGAAGTGGCAACCACCTCTGATTATGATAAGGATATTTAGTACACGAGTTTCTGTGATTCTTATTGGATGTCTCCATAACATCTATAATGTATGTACATAGTTTAATAATGCTTCAATTTGTTGCTCCCTTGTCTGAATGACGTTCAGTTCAGTACATGCTGAACTAAGGAGCAAGTAATGAACACCTCCACATTCTATATCAGTGGTTAGGGAGGTTCCAGGTTTGCATATAAGGCCAGTGCATCCTGGTGAACTAGTGGCATGTCTATTTCTAATAGTGCGGCCGATAATATCCCGCTGATAGGACTTTAGAACTTTCTTTCAGTTCAATACCTTGTCCTGTTATGTTCCCGGAGGTAAATGTCTTGCCAACACCTCAGCAAAGGTATTGGCTTGCAGGGTGTGTAGACATGTACTTAATGCTGGCAGCCATCCTGGCCTCTAGATCTTTGCCAGTCTGTTTTTGCTGAAAATATTGCCCCACCATGTCCAGCAACTTGGTTTCCTCGTCCTCCATATGGGAATGTGGCTCCACCTCTGGTTCAGAATCTAACACAGGCAGCCCTTCAATATCCTCTTCCGAGGAGGATGAAATGTCAAGCAGCCCTTTATGGTAATCTGCTGAGGGACTTACCCCTATGCCACTGTGGCTATCGTCCATATCCTGGAGCCTGCCACTCTGGAGAAGTTCCTCCAACAACCGCTCCTGCCGACCTACGTGCTCTCGGGCACTAGTCGCACACGGTTTTTGCCGCAGCCGGTCCCCATGCCTACGGGCACTAATCGCTCCCATCCGCCCCATATAATTGTGCCGTTCCTCGCAGTCCCGGTTCACCTGTCGCTGATGGCCGAACATGCTGCAGCCTCTTGTACCAGTTTCCCAGCTCCGCGAAAGTGGCCGCTGCTGGCTGCGCTATATCCTGCAGCTGCTCACCCTTACTCCGGTATCAGTAAGTATTATCCGGAGGCTGTTTCTCCGCATCATTTTCGCAGTGATGTACTTTGCGCTTTGCCTTCCCGCCCGGTCTAGGATTTGATTTTTCCCGGCGCGGGGTTTAAATACGGCACAGCTGATGTCTCCCCTCCTTCAGGGTTATGTAAACCTGTGCCTTGGTCAGGGTCTGACCAAAATTGGTCCTGCCCACTCTCCTCCGAGGAGTAAGAGATATTCTGCGGCCCCAGACGGGGTACCGCTGTGGGACTTACCTCTTGCCCACTGTGGCTAGCCTCCACATTCATGGGACTGCCACCATGGAGGAGCTCCTCCACTTCCACCTGTTTTGGTGTGATTTGCACTTTCGGAGATGGTGGTGCTGATTTATTTCTTTCTTCCACCCTTTTCGGAGATGGTCTCTGTGAAAATTTGTTGTAATTGATGGCCAGTCATGTAATTTATACTGGCTGCCATCCTTGGATCCCAGTCTCCACCATCCAGCAGCTTCTGGATTATGTAATCCTGGGTGGTCAGGGTCTGGCCCATCAGGGTCCTGCCCACTCTTTTTTAAAGAGTTAGAGATCTCTAGGGGTCCCGCACGGGGTACCCATGTGGGGCTTACCTCCTGCCCACTGTGGCTAGTCTCCACATTCATGTGACTGCCACTGTGAAGGAGCTCCTTTTTTCCCCCGCTGTGCCCGTCCCCCGTACACACGGGCACTGGTTTGCGGGTTTTCCTCGCCCCGCCGCTGACCGCACCGGTCCTGTATGTAGGTCCACCACTCCACATGGTCCCAGTACTCACAGGCACCTGTGCTGGCTGCTGTCATGCTGCAGCCACTCGTACCGGCTTCCTCCAGCGTGGGCTAGCGGGTCCAACTCGTACTCAGTGCTCTTCAGCACTGACAGCTTGTCGCTATTTTTAGGACATTGCGGAAGTGCCGTTGATGCGCCCTCTCCGCACTTCCAGCACCTCGGACCCATCTAATACTTTAACCAAAAGATTAATAAACAGATTCTATGAAAAAACCCCATTTTTAGGTCTACACCATTTTCCCACATACCTATAGTAAGGGTCATAGCAACATAGAAACATAGAAATTAGGTGCAGGAGCAGGCCATTCGGCCCCTCGAGCCTGCACCGCCATTCAATTCAATGGGGTCCGTGGGGTTATACCCGGGTCGTCGGGATTTTTTGCTGTGTAGCCGGTCAAACCGGCTCCAACGCTCTCAGTACTGGCCGCTCCTGGCTGCTCGTTTATCTCAGACCGCTGGGACCGACCCCGGTACTCACGGCACTGGTCCCTCGCGGTTGTTTGCAGCCGGTCAACTCCGCTCCAATGCCCTCAGTTCTGGGCGCTCCCGCTGTTCGTCAGGTTCGAACCGCTCGGACCGACCCCGGTGTTCACGGCACTGGTCCCTCGCGGTAGTTCCGAAGTCGGTCAAAACGGCTGTTAATCTTAAACTTAAACCGCTGGGACTGACCCCGGTGCTCACGGCACTGGTCCCTCTGCGGTCGTTTTGCAGCTGGTCAAACCGGCTCCAATGCCCTCAGCACTGGCCGCTCCCGGCTGCTCATAATCTTAAACCGCTGGGACCGACCCCGGTGCTCACGGCACTGGTTTGCAGCCGGTCAGACCGGCTCAAATGCCCTCAGCACTGGCCGCTCCCGGCTGCTCGTAGAGACCCCTTGGACCAACCCCGGTACTTACAGTCTGAAGAAGGGTTTCGGCCCGAAACGTCGCCCACTTCCTTCGCTCCATAGATGCCGCTGCACCCGCTGAGCTTCTCCAGCCCTCCTGTGTACCCCCGGTACTTACAGCACTGGTCCCTCGTGGTTGCTCTCTGTCCTCCAGCCTCGGCGCTGGCCGCTAGCGACTGCTCCAAGCCAGACTCGCTTGAGACTGGCATACGGGACGTCTTTGCTTCGCTTCCCGCCCAACCGAGAAGTGAATTTTGCCGGTGCGGGAGCGAAGTCGGGCACAGGTGTTTCCTCTCCGGAAGATTGGCGTGCCGTTGCTGCTCCTGCCAGCTGCCCGCACTCCGCGGTTCTCCCGCCCAGCTTTCCGCAGCCTTCATGGATCCGGTCCATGTCTCCACCTAAAAGGTAAGTGGAAGGAACGCAGAGTCTCTTACCTGCTGTTCCCCACTTTCAAATTCTCCCGCTGGGGAACGTCGTTCCCCCTGTGTGACTCATTGCAATGCGTGTAGCGATATGCCACGCATGCATCGTAAGCGGGGTTCTTCACGTAGTCACTCACGTGACTCCAAAGTAAAATCAACCATTTTTAAGGCCATAACCTGCATCTAAATTATCCAACATGTTTATTGACATAGAAAAAAAAAATCAAATTGTGCACCTAATTGGAAATCTTCAAGTTAATTTATCATCCAAGACCAATTTTCATTTTCTCTCCTACTGAGCCAACTTTTGAGTGGGCTCTGGGCTATTCTATAATTGTGTTAACTAGAGAAGCAATAAACATGTCAGCTTTGGACTTTGTGGATATCTAGAATGTCCCAATAGACCATGACCATGGGAAATATTGCTAACCTGAGACAATTCAGTCAAGGAGCTAAAGGCTTTTAAACACATAAAGGAAGAACAGTAATCTCAGGGCAATTACAACATGCACATACAGTATTTCTTCTATGTATCACTGCCATAGAAAAATACCCTGAGATGTATGAGCTAAATGTGTGATTCAGTAACGAGCCTCGGTTCTGAAAATGGATTCCATTCAGAAGGTGTTGAAGGCATGTAAGTTATTATAATGACCATTTAGCACCTACAGTAAAGAACAAATTTTCATATAATTACAATTGAGCAGATTCAGTTTGCTTCAAAACTACTGAAAAAACAAAATGAAAAAACAAAAAATAAATCAGTCTGAAGAAGGTTCCAACACAAAACATCATCAATCCATGTTCTGTGGTGGTGCTGCCTCACCCATTTAATTACTCCAGCATTTTGTGTCCATCTTTAAAAAAAAATGTCCATTTAAAAATTGCAGAAGCTATGTTTAGAGCAAGCTGCAGTTTGCACTATATGAATAGTAGACCATGCCATGATAACAAAAAACTTTAAGTAGTATGGTACATGCAAGCTTCACCTGTTTGCTCCAGACCCTCCCTCTCAACAGCAGTCCAAAATAAATTATTTTCAACTGTCCCAAACAATAAGATTGTAATTGAATTTTGCACCTCACTTCCATGCATGCTTAAGACCATGAATTTTCACTTGCAATATAGTATCTATCACCACCCACCTAATTTAATTTGGTGCAGAAAATGCATGCATTCGAAATCCACCTCCAGACTTCCATCACACTGTTGGTCACCTTCCTAGGTTAACATTAAGATTAATTAACATTCGGATTAATTTACTGGCATACAAACACGTCCAATGAAATACATAAAGCTCAGAGTAGCAAGTGTACATGATAATGATAAACACAATAACTGCAAAACAGCCGAATACTGCAAAGATTGTAGAGGAGTTTGAAGTTGTCCAAAAAATAACTGAAGTGCAAAACAGAAAAGCCGAATGAGATCGTTAAAAGTGAAAGAATGCAGCAGCACCTCCAGAAAGTGGGTGTGAAGTGGTGATCAGTTCAGGAGTTTTATAGTAGTGGTTTTAATCCTAGCTAAATTAACCATATAACCATATAACAATTACAGCACGGATCAGTCCATCTCGGTCCTACAAGTCCGTGCCAAACAACTTTTTCCCTCAGTCCCACCTGTCTGCACTCATACCATAACCCTCCATTCCCTTCTCATCCATATGCCTATCCAATTTATTTTTAAATTGAAGCTGGCATGAGTAAAGGCTTGTGTGCTGCTTGGCCATTTTGGTCAACTTAAATGTGCCTTTGCAGAACTGAGACAAGCTGCTGGATGGTGCCAGTATGGCTGTGGTCTAGATAAGAGCTGCAGAGAAAGAAGGGGACATCTGCAAATGTCTTACAATAACGTGTACAGTACATGGAACTGATGGGGACAATGCAAACCAGATATACATAGTGTAAATAATGTTGCAAAGCCTTATTTGGATAGTTGTTGATTGGTTAACATGTTAAGCTTTGTCTGGGTTGTCTGAATCCCAGGGCACATGTTGCTGTGTTGGCTTCCTTCTAGAAGCTTCTTTCGAATACAATGTATATAAGATTATATTATTGGGTTAGGGAACTGGCAATTATGTACTGTTATAATTAATATGTGTGATTGGTTTGTTGGGGTTGCCTCCCCCAAGTAATGTCACGCCCTTAGTTTGGAAGGGTATAAGAGGGTGTATGATTCATTGGGGTGTGTCGGTTGAATGTGAATTCTGTTCTGTTTGCATGAGATATTGTTGCCTTGCGTGGGTGGAACAGCAACCCTCCCTGCTGTTTGGTTTTCAATAAAGTAAGGTTTTGGAACCAGTGTTTGACTAAACCAGACAAAGGGGGTATGTCTAGAACCGGAATTTACAGTGGGGAAGATTTAGTTTAGTTTAGTTTAGTTTATGGTCCACCAAATCCACGCCAACCATCGATCACCCATTCACACTAGTTCTATGTTATCCCACTATCACATTCATTCCCAACACACTGGGCGGCATTTACAGAGGCCAATTACCCTACAAACCCGCATGTTTTGGCAATGTGCTAGGAAACCAGAGGACCCTGAGGAAACCCATGCGGTCACAGGGAGAACGTGCAAACTCCACACAGACAGCAGCCGAGGTCATGATTGAACCCAAGTCTCTGTTGCCTTGAGGTATTAGTACATCTGGATATCGGGATCTTTGAGCTCTTTTATCATCTCCCTGAATATAGAATACTGAAAAGTGAATGACCAGGATGGTAGGCATCCTTAATGATACTTCCAGTCTTCCTAATACAAAGCATCATGAAGACTAGATACAAGGAATTTAATGAGCCAATAATGGACTGACAATAGACAATAGACAACAGGTGCAGGAGTAGGCCATTTGGCCCTTCGAGTCAGCACCGCCATTCAATGTGATCATGGCTGATCATCCCCAATCGGTATCCCATTCCTGCCTTCTCCCCATATCCCCTGACTCCGCTATTTTTAAGATCCCTATCTAGCTCACTCTTGAAAGCATCCAGAGAACCTGCCTCCACCGCCCTCTGAGGCAGAGAATTCCACAGACTCACCACTCTCTGGGAGAAAAAGTGTTTCCTCGTCTCCATTCTAAATGGCTTACTCCTTATTCTTAAACTGTGGCCCCTGGTCCTGGACTCCCCCAACATCGGGAACATGTTTCCTGCCTCTAGCATGTCCAAGCCCTTAACAATCTGAACCCGTGTTTACCACTCTCAGCTGGTTCAAGTTGGTCAAGAGCAGAGCAGTTATCATAACAAGCTGAAATGCATACCATCAGAATACTTTCTACAGCATAGAAGTTCAAGAGAATCTTCAGAGACATTCTGAATCATCTCAGATGCTTACGAAAGTAAATACATGAATGCAGATTATTGATCAGTGATAACGGATAATGTTGAATAGCTGGTGCTATGGATATCTAGAAGCTTGAGCTGTCGACCATTTCTACAGCAGTTTCATTGACGAGGACAGAATTATATTGAAGATATGAGTTTATATAGTATAATGTTTTTGAAAGCTGAGCTGTAGTCAATGAATAGGCTCCTGTCATAGGTGTTCTTATAGTCAATGATACAGAGCTGAATGTAGTTCAGGGGAAATGGTGTCATCCATAGACCTACTTTTCCTCTATGCAAATTGTTGATTGCCTGGGAGATTGTGCAACATGCACTAGCAATAGTTATTGAGAGAGATCTCTTTGCTTTTCTTGTGGAATGGAATGATAGATACTTCCTTGAAGTAGATTCAGAGAGATGAGTCATAGAATCATACCATATGGAGACAGCCCCTTTGGCCCAATTTGGCTACGCTGAACAGGATGCCATTTACGCTAGTTCCACCGCCCGTGTTTGGCCCATATCCCTCTAAACCTCTTCCATCCATTCACAAATCCAAATGTCCCTCAAATGTTGTCCCGGGGAGACGTGTGGGTGGTGGGTGTGTCCAGGGGAGCTGCACGAGCAATGGGAGTGTCCTATCCACCTACCCTACAACCATGGCACCGATGACCAGAGTGATGACCAATGACCAGAACGTGCCTCGGTAGGCCTGACTCGCCCCACAGGCCTCCAAGGGAACTGTGGAGAAGCTGGGGGGCGTGGCCTATCTGGGATGAAGGAACCTCGGCGGCAGCTTGAGCCTTGACGATAATGGGATCCTTGGCGGTGGTGGGGCCTCGATGGCAACGGGGGTCTTGGCAACAACAGAGCATCGGCAGCGGCAGCGGGAACCTCAGTGGCAGTAGAGCATGAGGGGGGAGGGGAAGACAATGGAGACCCGATGAGGGGGGACTGCCAGGAGAGACGGTGGGAGAACAAAGGGGGAACCAATGTGGGGGGTGAGGGAGGGGCACTCTAGTTTAGAATCCACTGTCCAGGGGATGTCCATGTTCATTTGTTTATTTGTTCTTTTGTTCCAGTGAAGGTAATGTGCACACGGCCGCCAGCCAACAGTCGTCTTTCCTTTTCTTTTTGTTTTCACTTTTAATTTCATGTTTTTGTGTACCATGTTGTGACTGTTGGCAGACCAATTTCCCTCCGGGGTTGACTGATGTTTGTTTATCGTATCGTATAATTTCGCATTATAGTAACTGTTCAAGTACTGTTGAAAAGACTGTTGAATAGAGGGGTTGAAGCTGTCAGCAAAGATTGATTGGAGCACGTTCAAAACCTAGCTAAGGACTCCTAGAATGGTCACTTTCTGAGAGGTTACCCTTAAGAAAGCAAATCCGACTATTGTCACCAAAATGTATTAGACATAGCCAGCAGGAAATGGGTGACACGACTTGGTGGACCATTCTTTGCCTGCTCAAAATAGGCATAACATGCATTGAATTCATCTGGTAAAGATGTGTCATTTCTAGCGATTCTAGGGATCATCCCAATTTTGAACTATAGCCAGAGATGGTATTCTGACCCTGCCATCAGCTTTGATTGAATCTAGCCTCCGGCTCACTCTGAATGATTTACTTGTTATCCCTGCTAGTCTTATGGATATCATATTTGGCCTTTGTGTACAGTGCAGGATCATCCTTCTTGAACGCCTTGAATCTGGAATTAAGTGGACAGTAAGTCTCCTTCTTCATCAAGGTTTCTGGTTATGATGGGCCCGACTGTCATTGTCAGAAGGCAGCTGTCATTGCATTTCTTGATGAAACCAGTGATGTCTGAGATATTCATTCAGGCTGGACAAAGTCTTTGTGAAGATGTTCCAGTCCACCGACTTCATTCAATCCTGAAGTAGATACTCGGCTTCCTCAGACCTCTGCTGTATTAATTTCTTTGCTGGTTCTTGAGCTTCCGTCTATGTCTGTAAGCTAGTAGGGGCAGCACTGACAGCTGATCAGACTGGCAAAATGAGAATGAAGGATGAAATATTAGGTGTACTTGTTGGTAGTAGAGCAATGATCCAGGGTGTTAATACCCTGCAAGTAGCAGGAGACATGCTGATGGTACTGGGCAGCATATTTCCAAACTTTAACCATATAACCATATAACCATATAACCATATAACCATATAACCATATTTCCAAACTTTGCTTGATTAAAGTCAATAGACAATAGCCAATAGACAATCATCGGAGATGATGAAAGAAGCATGAGAGTTTTCTCTCTGAAAGCTGATGGCCGAGCATAATTTAATCCAGTGTCATCTTGGCATTGGCTTCTGGTGGTTGAAGACTTTCGACAACATGGTCGAATGTAAATTCCCTTGACAGATATCAAGGAAGCCATGTTGTGATCAGGTATTCCATGTTAGAATTGAACTAACACAATCACAAGTTCACTCCATAACCCTAAAATGATCCATGACTGTTGTCTAAAATTGGGCCACTCATTTCACCCATCGTCCTTGTGCTCTTTGATATTCACTGGCTCCTGAATAAATAACATTTCAGTACTCCATGGATTTAACATTTCTATCTCTAGCATCTTCACCAGCTCAGCAATCTTGATGTAGACCTGTGTTTTTCTCATTCTGGTCCTCTAAGTATTGCATACTTTAATAGCTCTATCATTCACATCTCCTGCTGTCAGCCTCAAGCACTGGAATTCCGTCCCAAAACCCCTTTTCCTCCATTAATGCGAATGCTCCATTAAAATCTACTTCTGGTCTGAAATTGCTTTGGAAGGCATAGTGTATTGAGAAATATCACAGGACAGGTCATTAAAACACATAAATGTAAATTACAGACATTATTGTAAGATTATTCAGTCTTGATTCAGTTTTCATCCATTGGGTAAAAAAGGTCAAACCTCCAGATATTCTAAATGTGTCACCAATTTGAATTCACTTAGCTATAGAATCATAGAGTGATACAGTGTGGAAATGGGCCCTTCGGCCCAACTTGCCCACACCAGTCAATATGTCCTAGCTACACTAGTCCCACTTGTCAGCATTTAGTCAATATCCCGCCAAATCTGTCCTATCCATGAATCCAGGATCTCAATACCTTTTGCATTTTGTAAATAAATCCACAACAGCAGATATCCGTGGACTGAGAATTAAAATTGATGCTGGGTTTTTTTTGTTGTATAGTTCCTACCACTGTGCCCAGAGTAGGCATCATGCCCACAATATTTTTTTTTCTGCCCAGGATGAAGTTCAAGGCTACTGAAAATAGTTTTTAAACGTTCCATTTATTGTGCAGTATGATTCTTTAAAAAATACTCAGCTGGTTTGTGCTGGCTTGTTATGCATTGAATGACAAGAATAACTCCTTCACATGTCTTAATGAACAGTCCACTGTAAAACAATTAATTTATTTTTGAGCAACGGTATCTGATTTTAAACATTTAAACAGATGCTATAATGAATACAAAGACATGAATCATCCTTTGTAATACTTAAAATCCAGGTTTGTTCTCACAATTAACCTTTTACCTTAATTATCCAACTATTAATGTGGCCCTTTGAGTTCATTATTATTTAATTACCTACACTGGCGCCAGGACATGTATTGTACAGATTGTTTGCCTTATTTTGACATGCTGTTCAATCTTTGATTTTGATATGCATTATAAATAACAGCACATTGAGACTCTGTTTGTCTATTCCAGAAGTGCTGAATTAAACAAACCAGAAAGCCACCAGATGCTTGCTGCACATGTGACACCTCATTTAAGCATCCTTCCCCGTTACTGATGGCAAGTTGAGATGGAATACTAAAAGAGACCATCTTTCTGAGAATTCCTTTAATAACCTGTAGGGATATTTGAAATCAATCAAATTTACTGCCTGTCACATCAGGAGAAAGTGAAGCGGATTGGATAGAATATATGCAAGCAAAACCGAATTCAATATAAGGTCACTGATCAAATTTCGAAGAGATTTAGAGCATCATGCAGTATCTAGGTTATTTCCTGGTGGATTTATAGCTCATTTTATTCCACCAGGTTGTCAGTAAATCATCTATAAAGAACATACCTACAGGGAAGGAAGCACAACAGTAATTTAGTTCAAAATTTGAATATTCCAGCTCAGGTGTTTGAAAGAGTGCAGGGTTCAATTATGGACCACTGCAGCCCAAAAACCAGCTGCTGATAGAAATTGGACTGTGCATGATATATTAAACATAATGAGAGTGCATGCTTCAGAACAGGTGTGACTGAGACTGGAGTGAAATTCCTTTATTACCATTTACTGACGCTCGTCTATGAAGACAAATCATTTTTAGCTTAATAATCTGAATAATTCAAGAAAAATGGACAATCAGGAAAAATGACAATTTTCTATTAAACTATGTTTATAGCAATCATAAGTTTGACCATTGGTGCAACATTTCAATTTAAATTAAAGAAAGATGAGCTTTCCCATAATACGTTCTAGACAGTGAAGTATTATTTTTGTAGTATAATTACTGTCATGTTAATAAATATAACAGCAAGCTCCCACAAAATACAATGTGATGAAGAGCAAATAATCTGTTTGGTGATGTTGATTAAGGAATAAATATTGGGTAATGGACATGGGAGTGTTCCTCCATTTGCCCTGCAGAATAGTAAAGGGTCATTGATTTATTACCGTACAGATGGAGGACATTCCCTTTGTTGAGTTTGTGCAGGTCTGAGTGCAGGTATTCCATCAATCTCAATGCCAAATCCTTCCCCAAGGTCCAGAAAATTATTTTCTCTCTGATATCAATGCATTTTCCTTTTTGCATTTTACATTGTTTTTCCCAATGATTGCCTGTTTTTGCCATATTTATAAGTAGAGAGCCCAGTCATCACTAATCTCTGCTCATCCCCATGTGGCTTTTTGCCCCATTTTTGAAAAATTGTCCCCTTTGAACCATCTGCTAATAGGAAGAGTTTCCACTCCCATTTAGCTGTTCTATTTGAACAGGTCACAATCCATCAGATTTCCTCTCAGAAAAAAATAATTCTAGCGTCTTCATACTCATCCCTGACTCCATTATGGTAAAATCTCTCCTGCACCCTCTATGGATCTTTATATCCTTCCTAAAGTGAGTGACCTGAAGGAGACACAGTACTGTAATTGTGATCTAAACAGAGTTTTGCACAGCCCTGAAACTATCTCCCTGCTGATGTCTGCACATGCAAGTGTTTATGATCCCAGAACCTCAAATGTTAGATGAGCCTCTCTCGACTTTTAGCTTCAATGATATGTGCAGATTAAATGCAGATGTGGTAAAGCTAAGAAATCATTTTTATTCACAATGGAGGGCAGATGGAACATTGCTTGAATGTCTCATTAAGGTCCCATTAATAAAAGGACAGTGCCTCTGGCAATGCAGCACCCCATCGATGCTGCACCAGACTGTAGCTTTTCTGTTTTTTCTCAAATTTGTGTCTGAAGTTGTGGCACACATAAGGCAAAATCCACATGAACATTTAACCCATGTCTCATTAGATAGATGGGAACAGAATGTATTCCATCATCCTAATGGAAACCTGATTCTAAACTTTCATGACACCTCTCCCCTCCCCCCCCCAAAAAAAATTAAAAAAATCCCCACCAATAACAACCACCCTATCCCAGTTGCTATTTCCATAGGAATTACAAATTAGAATTCTCATGGAACAAATATAGATCACCACAGCACTGGACAGGCTGTTCCACCCTCAATGTCCATGCTAAACATAATGCCAAGTTCAACTAATCTAATCTGTCTGCAAGCAATCCATTTCTCTCCATTCCCCCTGCATATTCATGTGCTTAACTGAAAGCCTCAAATGCTACAATTGTATCTGCCTCCACTACCACCTCTGGTACGAACTCCATTCCACGAGTTTGGCCCCATGTTTACCAAAACCAGGCAAAGATGTAAATCTTCCCAGCAGCTACCGGTCTATATCCCTGCTGTGCCACCCATACAAACTGATGGAAAGATGCATTCTGAACTGCGTCACGCTGGATGTAGATGATGTCTTGATACCTGAACAGGCTAGATTCCTCAAGCAGCACATTGAAGATGGCTTCAAGTGGAAGCTGATCACAGGTGCAGTATTTGTAGACTTGTCTGCAGCATATGACACTGTAAACCACTGTACAATGAAAGCCAAACTGCAAGAAACACTACAGGACTCTCAACTTGTCCAGTTCATCATGACAATGATGGAGAACCGCTGCTTCTTCATATGCCTGAATGGTCAGAACAGCCATTGCAGACGCCAAAAGAATGGTCTACCACAAGGGCCCAACATTGTTCAATATATCCACCAATGACCAATCCATCACCCCTGAAAACTAGGTATTTTCTGTATGCCGATGACTTATGCATTCCTCAGACTTCAGCCAGATTGAGACTGTACCAGAGGCTGCTCTGCAGAATATGACAATATACTACCAATAGAAGTCCCTGCGGCCAAACCTAACAAAAACGCAAAGCGCAGCTTTTCACCTCTGGAACCGGGATGCGAAACGTCAGCTGCAAGTGCGATGGAATAATGTCCTGTTGGAACACTGTAAAGCCCCAAAGTACCTAGGTGTGGTCCTCGATCGCACGTTATCATATCGCCAACATGTTGAGAAAACCAAGGCTAAGATCAACACCCGGAACAATGTCATCGGAAAATTGGGAAACAGCTCATTTGGAAGTGACCCAACAACAATCTGCACTGCAGACCTATCGCTCTGTTTCTCATTGGCAGAATATGCAAGCCCCCAGGAGCCGCTCTAAACATGCACGCAAGGTGGACTCTGCATTGAACACTGCCTGCAGGAAAATCACAGAATGCTTGAAGCTGACAAAGGTTGAACACCTGTACGAGCTGGCAGGCATCGACCAACCATCTTGAAGACGTGATCGGGCAGCTGCAGTAGAACGCTTCAATATGGACACAGAACCCCCGTCACCCCTTGCACAATCACCAACATGCCAAGAAACACCTGAAGAGTCGGAACAGCTTCATGGAACTAGAGACAACCATGCCAGGCACTAAAACTAACCAACAGATGGCACCAGGACGTCACCTGCCATATACTACCTGGAAAGCCCTAAACTGCCTCTGCACTGGAGTGGGATGTTGCGGACTCAACCTGAAGAAGTGGGGCTTTTTTGGACTCTGACAAGTGCAACTGTGGAGAGTAACAGACAATGGCCCACCTACTGACATGCGGCAGAGAGGCATGCACTGCGGACGATCTCCACAGAGGCACAGATGTGGCACTGGCTGTGGCAAAGCAATGGCAGAACGTCGTCTGACACACAAGCAAACCACCTCTGGCAGTGTGTTCCAGGCTCCCACACTCTCTGTATAAAGAACTTGCCCTGCACATCTTCTTTAAACTTACCCATCTCACCTTAAAGTTATGCCTTCCAGTCTTTGATATTTCCACCCTGGGAGAAAGGTTCTAACTGTCTACTGGATCTGTGCCTTCCATAGTTTTATATACTTCCATCAGGTCTCCCCTCAACATCCAATGCTTCAGAGTAAACAATCCAAGTTAGTCCAACCTCTTCTTATGGCTTATACCCTCTAATTCAGGCAGCATTTTGTTAAACATCTCAAAAGCCTTCACATCCTTCCTCAAGAGTCAAGAGTGTTTTATTGTCATATGACCCGATGGGACAATGAAATTCTTACTTGCTGCAGCACAACAGAACATGTGAATATATAATTATAATACATAATGGGGGAAGAGAGAAAAAAGAAGATGTTCAATAAATAAAAAATATAGTGCAATAATAATATAGTATTTTGCAGTTCAGAGTTCAATGCTTATTCATTGTTGTGTTTAATAGCCTGATGGCCGAAGGGAAGAAACAGTTCCCAAACCTGGACATTGCAGTTTCCAGGCTCCGTGTGTGTGGCCAGGATGGTGTGGGTCTTTGATGATTTTGGCTGCCTTTTTGAGGCAGCGACTAATGTAGATCCCTTCAATGGTGGGGAGGTCAAAGCCAGTGATGGTCTGGGCAGTGGTCACAACATTTTGTAGTCTTTTTCGCTCCTGGAAGTTCAAGTTGCCGAACCAGGCCACGATGCAACCAGTCAGAAAGCTCTCAGTAGAAGTTTAGGAGAATCCTCTTCGAAATGCCGAATCTCCGTAATCTTCTAAGGAAGTAGAGTCGCTGATGTGCCTTTTTTATAATAGCAGTGGTGTCCTACGCGGTGACCATAACTGCACTAAATACTCAAAGACTCATAGGGGACTAACAATACCTCAGGTAATCAAATGACTTTAACAAAAAGCTCAATAAAAGAATGCAAATGAAGCTGGCTATTATATATAGCTTTATGAAGTCTGTTTATGAGCTAAGACAATTCGCAGCCAAGTGTTCTTGCCAAAACCCAAACAGAAATCAGCGTCCAGGTTAATGGTGAGTAAATGCCATTTAATAGTAAGATTAAACAAGAACTTACCAGTTTGAAGTTTGATCTGTATTTTATGAGGAGTTACGATGAGGGATTACGTGAAGAACCCGTTCAGCACGCATGCGCGACATACTTCAAAGCAGCGGTGTGGAATCACAGAAAAAAAACACAGTAATTGAAATAAATATAGTGAAGAAAAGGAGAGCTTAGATACCAGTTTGATCTCTATTGTTGAGGGTGGGAGCGGAGGGCACGTAATCCCTCATCGTAACTCCTCATAAAATACAGATCAAACTTCAAATAGGTAATTTCTCGTTTAATCTTACTATTTTACTTCGGAGTCACGTGAGTGACTATGTGAAGATTTTAAAGCTCTGTGATTTCATACCGTGTAACAGTTCATACTTCACTCGCTGCTGAAGTCATTCGAGGGAGGAAGTATGTTACCGTAATCATCCATGAATCTGTTTGTAAAACAATAATGGTGTTATTGACAATAACAAGACCAAAATGCTCCCCCGGGCTTAAATTATATATTTTTTGCAGATTCTAATACTTTTTCTGCAAACGATACAGGTTCTGTCAGCGGCTTGTTATAAAAGTTTGGAACGTATGCTCCCTAGACCACCCCGCTGTAGCCAGGATGTGGTCCATAGGCACGTCCATCCTCTTAGTCACTGATGTGGATGCTGCCCAGGTGGATTAAGATTTATACACGTTAGTATATACTCCAGCAACTCCCAGTACCTGTTTGAGCCACTTGAGATAGTTTGGCTTGTCACCCGACCAAGAGGTTTCTTGTGGCTGACCCATAAGGCTTTTTCTCTCCCTCGAGGATTACTTATTGTGTCGATGTAGTTCAATAAGTGGGTCATGACACATAACCGTGGTTCAGGTGGGTATGCCCGGAATTCCATGACTGGACCTGATGTTCCTGGTCTGCTCTGTTTGACCAGCCCCTAATGGTAAATGTAACACGGTCTAGTAAACCATATTGTCCAATCGTAGTAGATGGAGGAACTGGACTCTTTGTGCTGAGACAAGTGCCATCAGCATGACCGTCTTCAGGGTGGGCTGTTCCAGGGTGAGGGACCTGGCTGGTGACCATCCCCTAAGGCACGTCAGGTCCACACTGACATCCCAGATTTGGGTGTACCTAGGTCTGGGGGATTAGAGTTGAATATGCCTCTCCTGAATTTGATCACCAGCGGGTGTTACCCTATGGCCTGTTGTCCTGGTGCCCGAGTTAAGTAGGCTGACAGAGCACTTCTGGCTGTGTTGATGGCGCAGTAGCTGAGTCCTTCATTGTGGTGAAGACCTGCCAGGAACTCCAGTACAGGTTTTGTTGTAGTTGAATATGTAGTTCCTGTATTTGAATAGTATCTTCACACTTCTTGATGTTCGCCAAGTATGTTCCCTAGTGGCTATGCGATGGGATGCTATCATCGCGTCGATAGTGCTATTTGACAATCCAGGCCCAGCAGTGGTCTTCCCAATTCTGCAACCCAGCCCCAGTAATGGTCTTTTCAAATCTGCAACCCAGTAGTTTAATTTATCGTGGCATGGGTGGCTTATGCCTGAAACTGGGTGAGTTGATAAGTCTGGGCTATTGGGAAATCATTAGGGTTTTGATGACCATGTCGAGGACCACTGGGAACCATGACTGTGGGTTTGCGTAGTACCCGGCTGATGAGGCCGTAGTACCTGACTGATGAGGTAGGAAAAAAGGGGGGAGAACATAGAGATTAGATTCCCCCCCCCCCAGTTCAGGGGGAATGTATTCATTGCCGCTGCCTCAAAGTTTGGTTTCATGCGACATACATCGGTACGTGGTGATTCAATTGAAATACAGGGAAATCAATATCTGGTGTTCCATATTGCTTTGTAATTTCAGCAAATACTTTTGTTTAATACGTCTGTTTACAGTATTTAGCTCACCTGGTAGGTAAGTTTGCTGATGGTCGAATATGTTTGACGACATACGGTTACCAATTGTTAAATAAATTGTCACATGATATCGATTTATTCTGCCCAAGTGGTTGGTGTATGCCACCACTGTGATGTTTATAAACAATCATGCAAAATGGTGCACTACTGAATAATATGCGTACTCAATATTTCCAACTAGGTTTTACGCCCAGTGTCTATAGTGATGATGACTCCAGATTAGTCCATTTGCCACCATGTTCTGGATATGGGTATTTAGTTTAAACATTAGCACCTTAGCTCTAATGAAAAGGTTCAAGTTAAGTAGCTGGTAATGCTGCTACTAATTCCCAATTACTCTAGCCACTTGTTGAATTGTTGGTTTATTGATACCATTAATTGTTACAGGTTGTGTCATATGCTGACTCTCCTTATGGCAATGTTATCAATGAGTGGGTAGAGTTAATTGAACACCAGATAGTCAATAGTTGCGGATGGTGTCAACGAAGATCTATCTGGATTGTATGACAGAGCCCAGGCTAAATAGGTTTTAGTAGCTAATGCTGCTGATTAGCTATTCACATGGATTAGTCTGTCGTTAATATCAAGAGACATGCCATGATGATATGTTCCATAATAGTGTCAGGGCTGGTTTGAATATCTGGGAACAGTTTTGGCTCATATTAGCCATTGTCAATAATTTATACTGCCATCCAGGTAAATTGGTATCTCCGAAATTTTATGAATGGGTACTGATTAGTATGCATCTTTTAAGTTGATGTCTACCATAAAGTATCCTAGAAAATCCATGGTTAGCAGTTACAATTTTCCATAAGTGTGTAACCTGGTGAAAATACTCGTGGTAAAGTCAATGATGGTGTGACATTCACCATTTTTGTTTTTTTTGGTACCAAAGGTTCATATTAGGCTTCTTATGACCCCTTGTACATCAATGATGGTACCACATTCACCATCTTGGGTTTGTTGGTACCAAAGGTTCATATAAGGCTTCTTTATGACCCCTAGTATATCTTCTCCAGTTAGCTAGTCCCTCATGTTCATTTTTAGTGGGAGGGTAGACCCCTTTGGGGTGCATGCTAAACTGGTAATATATGGTCCCTAGACAAGGGACGTATCAGATATTAAACTGATAAGAACAGATACTACACTTGATCTCAGCCAAAAGGCCGAGAAGTGATGGTTTCTTAATTCAATTTTTATCCTTGAATACTTTTGGTATATAACTACCAAGAGTGATAGTTCTTCATGTTCCCAACCCAGGTGTGATTCTTCCCCCCCCCCCCCCCCCCCCCCGTTAGTACAAACCCTTCACATGTTATGTGATGGTAGGAACCATACTTATCTGGCTTCACTGTTGTTTAGTGGTGTGTTCATTTCTTCAGTTTTTTGGTTCCTTGTCTGTGGGGATGGTGTTGTTGGGGGTGGAGCATTTTCCATGGGGCCCGCTCTGGACCCTGGCCTGAAAGGGCTTGCGGCGGATGGCATGCGGGCCCCGAGCTTTCACCAGTACTATTAAGCAGACGCCTACTGGTGGACACGTGGAGGTACTGCTGTCTGGTTTTGTGTGGTGCTCATTCCAGGCCCTGCCCTCTTGATGCCGAATATTTTGGATACTTCGTCCAGTTTCTTAGGATTGGTTTGGTAACTTAGCCAGATAGCATGATCTGTGGTTGTGAGGTCAGCGTTCTCACAGTCCTGTGAATTTTTTATGTTGAGGGCAGGTTTTATAACTTCCTTCGAGAAGTTGCGGAGCATACTGTGTTGAACAGTAGGGTCGGGTGTTTTGCCATACTAACCTGCCCCTCTGGAATGAGCATGCAAAAATGATAGCCAACGTCAGGGGTATCAAATCCAATTTAAGATATTTGGGTTTTAAAAAGCTCTGCTCAATGTACCCCCCAATAATGGCGGGCACTTTGAGTAAATGCAATTTAGGGGAGGCGTGATGAAATCCAACGCCTCATGGCTACTTGTCTTGGAGAGGTTTCTTGAATGGAACAGGTAGTAAGCTGGCCGTCAGTTGACAATGAATAGCCACCTTGCTAGTGGTGGAGCCACATAGCGGCCACACCCAGCAGCTCTTCCTGATCCTGTACCTCAAGCATACTCCCGATGTTGTTCAGCCAGTGACCCCTCTTCTTGACCAGCTCAGCCCTGGTTGCCATCGATCCCTCGATAAGGGAGATGGCCAGTGCAGTAGTGCACTGGAGTGGGATTGTTATGCTCCCTTGGCGAGCTTGCCCCAGCTCCTGAGGCAAGTCTCGCTGGAGTTTTTGGCTCCATGACCTTACTCTAGGCTTGGAGAACAGACACTTACTTGCTCTCGGGCGGTAGTTTGAAGTGCCGATACCATCTTCCCTGTCTGTCTCCAGCCCAAGGTTTGGTTCTGACTTTGCTCTAGAGGCTGCCTGCCATTTTCAGGCGGCAGTTCTGCGGTTCTCGGGCGGCGAGTCTCCTTGTCGGGAGTATGCAGGGGTTACCGGCCGGTTTTTGAGTTTCCCTCCAGTCCGCTGCTGTTGGTCAGACAGCTGTTAGCGGACTGGGTATCGGCTCAGTACCCTGACTGTGGACCGCAGCGTGTGTGGTCCAGGTGCCACCTCTCCACCCTCCACTGACGGAACGCTCCTTCCCTGGAGTCGAACGGGGGCCGCTTCCCTCTGTTCTGCTTTGCTGTCTCCAGTTCCCCTGGAGCAACAAAGAGGAGCAAAGTAGTGAATTCGAACCTGTGGGTAAGTACTTACCTAACGGTCCGTTCCTTCAGGCTTGTAGCGGGAGCGCCTGTACTCCCTTTCGTCGCTGTTGCATCTGCATGAGCGCTACGTCATGCATGCGTGCTGGATGGGTTCTTCACGTAGTCACTCACGTGACTCCGAAGTAAAATAGCACATCTGACAATTCCTTCCATCATTTTGAAAATGGTGGAGAAGAGATTGATTAGGGAATAATTGTCTGGATTGTAATCACCCTGCTTTTTGAGGTTAAGATAATACCTTGGCAATGTTCCTCATTATCAAATAGGTGCCAGTGTTTATAATCACTGTGAAACAGTTTGGACAGAGATATAGCCAGATCTAGTGAGCAAGTCTTTGGCTCAGCAGCTCAAGTTTAGTATCAATGATAAGATCAAGTTTAGTCCCAATGCATTCTCTGTGCCTCGTTGTCTTTGTTCTTTCTTTAAATCACAAAAATAGTCAATTGTTCAAGACTGTTTGTTAAGAAGGAAACCATGATGTATTGTCTACCTGGAACTTCTGGCTGAATGTAGTTGTAAATGCTTTAGTTGGTAAATCCGTGGATTGTCACCTTGTCGTAATGGAGAAGCTTGTGTGGACCTGAGATCCTGAGAGCGATGCCGTCTGGAGCTATGCTCCTGATAGGGCTACCCATGGCGGTAAGGTCGAGGGAGTGGTCTCTGACAAAGAGCAATCCAATCCAATAAATGGTGGAACAGGCAGAGGACGATGTCTGACCTTAGTGGTGTGTTACAATGGCGGGGAAGGCGGATGAAGGCTGCAGCAGAAAACGGTCTCCGGTCGTCTTGGACTCCATGCCACTGGATCCTGACCCAGACCTGTCAAGGACCGTGGGGTGGCTGTCTGTGCACCAGTCTCCCCACATTAAACAAAGTCACGCACATGCGTCTCCATATAGGGAATTGCACCCTGGAGACACCCATGGTCGGCTTTGACTGAAGGGGGCCTAAGAAGCCTTATTTTTTGCACTCAGGTGCATTGACAATCCTTGTCTCAGAAGATAGAGAGAGCATGAGAAAGAGAGAAAACAATGAATGATGGGCTTGCTAGCAATGCTCATAACCTGAAAAATAATGTTGTGGGGTCAATTATAGAGCCTATTGATCACATGGGAACCAAGTAGTGATAGCAGAAAAGTTAGAAAATTGGCTTCATGGAAGGAAGCAGAGGAAAATGGTGGAGGTTGCTTCTTGGACTAGAGGCCTGTGACTAGTGGTGTACCTCAGGATTCGGTGCTGGGCTCATTACTGTTTGTCATCTATATCAATGATTTGGATGAATATGTACATGGCAAGATTATTAAGTTTTCAGATGATACCAAAGTAGGTGGTATTGCAGACGGTTGTCAAAAATTGTAGAAGGATCTTGATCGGTTGGCCAGGTGGACTGCGAAATGGTTGATGGAATCTTATACAGAGAAATGTGAAGTGTTGCATTTAGGAAAGTCAATCATGGGCATGACCTACACAGTGGATGGTAGGGCTTTGGGAAGTGTGGTAGAACGGAGGGATCTAGGAGTGCAGGTACATCGTTCCTTGAAAGTGACATCACAGGTAGATAGGGTGGCCAAAAAGGCTTTTGGCACATTGGCCTTCATCATTCAGAGTTTTGAGTATATAAGTGGGAGTTTTCAGTTATACAAGACGTTGGTGAGGCCGCATTTAGAGTATTGTGTTTAGTTTTGGGCACCATGTTATAGGAAAGATGCTGACAAGCTTGAAAGGGTACATGGAAGGTTTACAAGGATGTTGCCAGGACTTGAGGGTCTGAGCTGTACCGAGAGATTGAGCAGACTAGGACTTTATTCCTTAGAGCACAGGAGGATGAGGGATGATCTCATAGAAGTGTACACGATTATGAGAAAAATTGAATCGGTAAAAGCAGTCTTTTGCCCAGAATAAGGGAATCGAGAACCAAAGAACATACGTTTCAGATGAAGGGGAAAGGTTTGCTAAGAACCTGAGGTTTAACTGTTTTACACAAAATATGGTGGGCACATGGAACAAGTTGCCGGAGGAAATATTTGAGACAGGTACTATCATTATGTTTTAGAAACGTTTGGACAGATACATGGACAGGATAAGCTTAGAAGGGTATGAGTCTAACACAGGCAGGTGGAACTCTTGTGCAGTAGATGGGGTATGTTAGTCAACATAGCCAAGTTGGACCTAAGGACCTGTTTCCATGATGTATGACTTTATGACTCTATTCTCCCCACCCAAGCAGAAACATATTTGTCGTATCTCATGGCCTTAGAATGCCAAACAGCAAAAGATAAGTTGCAGTGGTTCAATAACTAGCTATCCTTTTTAGGCAAACACATTTCTGTGGCTGTCATCTGAGAATAGTATATCCTGTTTAATCACAGTGTCTTTAAAACATATTTATTTGATTAAGGTTATATCCACTTGTCCTAATTTCTTCTTCCTTTTTGTCAGGTTCATTTTCTTCTCTATTTCCTGACAGTGTAGACTTCCATGAAGCACCTTCAGATGTTTTCCCCCTGCATTGAAAGGTTGACAAGCTAACATTAGCTTTTATTCAACAGAAACCTTCAACGTGTGGTAAGTGGAAAAAGTTTTTGGAAAGTATCTAATTGAAGCCAATGCCCATTGTGACTAAGTCTGCAAACAAAAGTCTAGATCCTTGCATAACACTCAAGGAAAAGAGAGCATTGCTCTGAGCCCTGTGCCAGTAAAATATTAATTTAATAGCAAATGTTTGGCATGTGACTGCATCAATGGCAACCTGCCACAATAAAATTCCTTACTAGTACATCTCATGCATCAGTCCCTCTCCCCACCTGCATCTTCATTTCTCATTACAGCCACCCTTCCTGCCTGTATGAGTGAGACACACAGTTTATTCCCAATTGCTGCCAATTATGTGCAATTTTGTATTTTGAGCTAATGCTGCCAGGATACTGGTGTGAACCTGCAGCAACTTGAATCAAGCTTAAATAACACGCGTTTACAACATGCAGGCACTTTATGGAGGCAGTGAAACAACAAAAGAAAATTATAATTGGAAATTACGTACTGCAATAAGAACCATGTCTTACACGAAGCTTACAGATTCATTTGACAGGATCCAGGTCAAAGCCAGCCATGTCTGTGATGACCTTGAACTGCTTTGTATGCATCTCTGCCTTTGTTTTTGATATGGGTATAATGTGCGAATACTCAAGTGACATCTGCAGCCACCAAGGCTCTGAATGGAAGGTTAACAAATAAAATTATCAAAGTGGCCGAGTGTGATGCGTTCACAATCTCATCTTTGTTGGATATGGTTCTTCTTTGTCAGCACTTGGTGTTTGATGAAGCCACCCCATTGATGTTAAAATGACAACCTCATTGTACTGCACAAAAGCAATGGCTCTCTTCACATCCTTCTTTCTCTTCTCCGCGCTGCTTTGGTTGTGGAGAAGGTTCTAGCTAATCTGTTTGCTACGCAATTATCTTCCAAGGACACTGTTGCATTTGCTGTACTGTAAGAAAGACAATTTGTAGCAAAATTAAGTCTACTTCCATTCTATTCTCACGAATATGATGAATTTACCTACTTCTGACCTCCTACATCCATTATCAACCCAGCCTCAGGTCCTGATCCTCTCTCTGCCACCAGCCCTTGACGTTGTAACACGTTTAAATGCCATTTAATAAAAAATAAGAGAATTTGTTTATATCCAATAACAATTGTTAAGTGAATATTTTTGTGCACGCCAGGTTCATTGCATTAATCGAAACCGGGTGGACCACAAGAAGGTTGCAATGTCCCAGCCCGCCATGTAAGAACAGAACCCGCATAAGTGAGGGATGACAGACAGCCCTGCTTGCTACTGCGGACATCCAGACCAGATCATCCAGATCATCCAGACCAATCATCGTGAATGACTGCTCACTGAGGCTTTTCCATGGTGGCATCAAAGCCATCCACCCAGTAACTGATGCTGTTCTGGCCTTGATGTCTACCCTTGATCCACAACTTTAGGCTGTGCACGCCATATGCAAGAAGAAGATTGAAATAGTTGCATGCCTGTTACAATATCACTGTAGAATAATGCATGAAAACACACTAGCTGAGAATGGAAAAATACAGTGCAAGAAATCAGGAGTACCTGGCTGTGTCCCCAAGGTGAGTATCTCTTCTCAGTGTTAACGTTACTTTGCTTGTGTATCTCTGTTACAAATATCGCTCCTGCCCAAGATCTTGGGTACCACTTAATATTTCCACAAATGGTATATATGACATCCATTTACCAAGGCCAAACCTGAGATTCAGTAAGGAGAGGGGGCTGGTGGCAGAGAGAGGATCAGGACCTGAGGCTGGGCAGTTAATGGATGTAGGTGGTCAGAAGTAGGTAAAATTGGGTATGCCACCTTCACCGAGGATCAGGCCTGCTTTTTGAAATGAGGTCTTGGATATTCATTAAATATCGGGACCAGAAGCAGGTGAAAGAATGATCTTCACCAAGGATTAAGGCTGGGAGAGAGTTGGGATTTTTTTGACATGATTGAGGTCATGAATCAGGGGCAATGATTGGGCAAATGGCCTGGGTGAGGAGGGTTGACAAGATGTTGGCATTTCTGGGGGAAATGGCAATTTGGTGTCAAGTATGGACATACATCCACACGGTATTTTGGTTGTCTCTGGAGTCCGGTAGTTGTTGCCCCCTGGAATCTTAGTCCTATTTTATCCATAATGTTCCAAAAGGAGGTTGGGGCATGGAATAGCATCATGGGTGACGAAAGCAGAAATCGATTCAGGCATGAGTAACTCAAACTGGAAATGCCAGACAAGTTTCTGGAATTACATGAAATGGTTGTTTTATTTTCATTTCATCCGGGGTAACCTCAATTTTCAATCCCACATGCTTAACAAAAAATTTGCGTACAATGTAATTGAATTTCTTAGCTGCAGAGCTGAACGTAAGTTGACATTTTGGAAGCATTAGATACCTGATTTGCACTGTTATCTAGAAATAGCTTATTCAACTGGAGATTGATACAAAATGCTGAAGTAACTCAGGGTGACAGGCAGCATCTCTGGAGAGAAGGGATGGGTGACATTTCGGGTTGAGACTCTTCTTCAGACCTCCTGGTATTCATATGGTTCCAAAATAAACAATAGTCACCTATTTTTATTAGCCTTGTCACTTTCTGGAGTAGCTTTTGCTATTGCTTCTTCTCAAATTGGTGGTACAAGTGCCTTGTTTCATTTTTTTTAACTGAAATCTGTAAAAAATTAGTTAATTTAGTAATTAGTAGTAAATTAGGAGTTTCACATTTTACAGAGAGTTCTGGCTATGTAAAACATAAAGAGAGATAAATGTATTGACAGGTGGACAAAGCCTGATTAGATTTTATTCTTATGAATTGACTTTAATTTGGCATTAAAGCAGACACAATTAAAGGTGAAGTTGTTACCTTTAGGCATATCAGTGGGCGAGACATTAAAACATAGAATAGAACACATGGTCTATCAAGCCATTTAAAATCAAAATGACTGATCTGACACAGACCTCAACTCCTGTCCTGTGTCAAGTCGACATAGTCCCCAATTCCCTGATTTTTCAAAAGTTAATCTGCTTTTTCTCCTCTAGTGTTCCAGAGATTCACCAACTTTTGTGAGAAGATCTTCATTCAATATCCCACCTTCTTCCAAAATTTACAGATCTAACATTTTTAGCCCTTCTTGATAGGACAATTCACACATCCCAGGAATTAGCCCAGTGAATTTAATATGTAGAGGTGTCCCTTGGGTTATAGATGACCTGATGTATGGACATCTAAATCTATTCAAATTCTCCCATTAATTTTTAATGAATCTTTAAAGATAAGAAAGCTAGTTACAGAAATGCTAATATCTTCAAGAGTTATGGAATAGAAGTAACTCCAAAGACAACCAGTCCTCAAACCAGGGAGGCATTGTAATGCAGCGGTAGAGTTGCTGTCTTTTTACAGTGCCAGAGACCCGGGTTCGATCCTGAATACGGGCGCTGTCTGTAAGGAGTTTGTACGTTCTCCGCGTGACAGCATAGTTTCCTCCCACAGTCCAAGGGCACACTTATTAATGCAGTCATTAATGCGGTGTTCCATTCTGGGCACCATGTTATAGGTAAGATGTTGTCAAGCTGGAAAGGGTACAGAGAAGATTTACGAGGATGTTGCATGGAATATAGGTCAGAAATCCAGCCTGGAAACACACCCTTCACCCAGCGAGTCCACACCAACCATCCCATCATCTTTTCATACAACTCTCTCATTACTTTCTTACTCTCACCCTACACTTTAGGGGCAAATAACCAACAAACTCGCACATATTTGAGATGTGGGAAGAAACCGAAGCACTCAGAGGAAACTCATGCTGTCACAGGGAGAAGGTACAAATTCCACACTCAACGCCCGAGGTCAGGATCAAACCTGGTTCTCCTTTGTTGTAATTCTTTAAGGTCATCGAAACTAGTTATTGGATGTGGGACATTGTAATTCTTTAACATTATACCTACACAGTGAATGGCAATAAATAAATGTTCATGTTAATCAGCCCCCATTGAAATAGCTAATTTCTGACGTGGGAAAACAGTAATTTATCGGGCAGTTCTTGGGAATGGAACGCAATGCAGATACTTGCAGGAAATGTGATTCTTGGCAGCTATGTGATTCATTTTATGATCCTATAGTGTTCCAGAGATTCAAACTTATTGTGTGCAGTTTTGGTCTCCTAATTTCAGGAAGGACATCTTGCTATTGAGGCAGTGCAGCGTGGGTTCACAAGGTTAATCACCAAGATGTCATATGAGGAAAGATTGGAAAGACTGGGCTTGTATCCATTGGAATTTAGAAGGATGACAGGGTATCTTATAGAAATGTATAAAATTATAAAAGGACTTGACAAGCTAGATGCAGGAAAAATGTTCCCAATGTTGGGGGAGTCCAGAACCAGGGGCCACAATCTAAGAATAAAGGGGAGGCCATGTAAAACTGAGATGAAAAATAAAACTTTTCACCCAGAGAAATGTGAATTTATTGGAATTCTCTGCCACAGAAGGCAGTAGGGGCCAATTCACTGGATTAATTTAAAATGTGGCGATTTTTAACGGCGATTGCCGACATAATTGACTGGCATATCGGGTCACCAAAAAAGTTGTGGCGTGATGCGGCATGACGACGTATTGACACGCAATGTTTCCTCAAGTGTCGCAACATTTGTTTTGTCGCTGCTGGATTTTGAAATGTTCAAAATCTTTCGGCGACCCTGATACGTCAGTCAATGATGCCGGCAGTCGCCGAAAAAATCAGCAAGTGGGACAGGCCCATTAGATAGAACTCAAGGGGCTAGCTGAATCTAGGGATATGGGGAGAAGGCAGGCAAGGGTTACTGATTGTGGATAATCAGCCATGATCACAATGAATGGCGGTGCAGGCGCAAAGGGACAAATTGCCTCCTCCAGCAACGATTTTCTATCTAGAAAATTGTGAATCATTTCACAGCCTTAATTAGTGGGTGCAGGTAAATAAGGACGGAGGAAATGGAACCAATATGATTGCTCCCCTGGAACCACCACAATGGGCTGAATAACTTTCTTCTGTGTCTTTGCAAATGTAAAATTAAATAAAACAAGTTGACCAAATGAAAATCATCTCCAGTAGGTTACACTAAATGGAGAGAAGGCAGGTACGGGATACTGAGTTGGATGATCAGCCATGATCATATTGAATGGCGGTGCAGGCTCGAAGGGCCGAATGGCCTACTCCTGTACCTAATTTCTATGTTTCTATGTTTCTATGTTTCTAAATGTAATGCACCATGTATAAGAAATAGAAGCAAAAGAAGACTATCCAAGCCTTTTTACTCAAAGCATGATTTGATAAGTTTACTTGACTTCAACACTATTTTCATGCAGTGATATTTTATCTTTCATTTCCTTAATATTCTAAAATCAATTAATCTCTTTCTTTGATGCTGTAGATAACAAAATGCAGTAGTAATGCCTAATGAATGTTAAACAGCCGGAAACATAAATCTTGTTTCTCTCTCTCAACAGCTGCCACTTAGCCTTCTGAGCATTTCCAGCATTTTCTGTTTTCATTCTGATTAGCAGTATATGCTTTTTTTTTTGCTTCCAAACGTTTTCCGTGAACATACTCAGCCACTGATTTCCAGTAGTCCCCTCGTAAGAATGTTCCAAAGATTCTCTGTCTGCTGGGCTAGGGTCAAGGTCATTTATGCGCTGAATAGCTGATGCCTACTTTGAGGCTATGATCCATGGTACCAGACACCCTAATAAAGGATTGCTCTAATTTCAAGCATTCCCTCCCCCTCTCTCCCCCTTCCTCCCCCACCCTCGTCAACCTACCAGTTCCACGAACCGCATTGTTGTGTCCTTCTCGTTAGCACATCTTTCCCAGCCAACAATGGGCCATTATGGACTCCACCATTCCTGAGGTCATATGTTGTCGGTCCTGATTTGTTCTAGCTTTCTTTCACCACCAGTTCAGGCTGTCGTTCTGCTCCGTTGCATACTACACGTCAGCCCATTGGTTTTAGCAGGAATGCACTATCTTGCTTGCTAAAGGATATTTGCTTCTACCTTTCAGTATGAAGAAGGGGTCTGACCCGAAACGTCACCTATTTGTTTTCTCCAGAAATGCTGCCTAACTCACTAAGTTACTTCAAACACTTTTTGGCTATCTTCTAGTAGGGAAATATTGTAAACCCTGCCAAGCCGCATCAGTATTTTGTAGATTTCAACATGATGACTTCTGATTGTTCTTAATTCAAGCGATTGTTTAATCAATTCTGAAAGTATAACCACCGTTCCCCTATCCCAGAAATCAATCTGGTGAACCTTTTCTGCATTCCTCCTGATTGCATTTTGCCTTAGGTGGGGAGATTAGACCTCTACACATTATTCCAGAAACAAGCTCACCGGGGCCTCTCTAATTAAAGCTAGATGCCTTTACTTTTGCACTAAAATCGTTTTGAATTAATACCAGTTGCTTACCTAATTGCATGCTGCATCGACGTGATTATTTTCAGTAATTTGTGTACATGGACATCCAACTCCCTCCAAATGCCCAAAATTTCAATCCTTTTAAATACACTCCTCTGCGCTGATTTTTCTACCCAAGACAAGTTTTTCATGGATTCTCATGGAGCACAGTAAAATTCTAACAGGAGGAAGCAAACAAAATGCAGGAAGGATATTCCTGATGGCTGGACAGTACAGAAGTCACAATCTCAGAATACCAAGTAGACTATTTAGAACCAAATTGAGATGAAATATAATCTCGCGAGTGGGGTGGTAAACCCGAAGGTATTCCTGACCACAAAAGGCAATGAACACCACATCATGAATTATATTTCAGAAGTAGATATATGTCACAACGTCAAAGGCATGAAGGGACATGAGACGAATGTGGCAGCAGTGTACTGAAGTGAATGATCAGCCATGATCTTGATAAATGATAGCCTAACCAGAAGGTTGAGCAGCTTACCGATCCCCCCTAATTTCTTTGTTTATGTTGGGCCTGTCCCACTTAGGCGATTTTTCAGTGTACTGCCGACGACTGTCAAGGTGGGGGGCCAGGGCAAGTGGGGAAGTGCTGTCTGAAATCCACTCGGTGCAAATCAAGGTGATACAGACACACACCACGATGAACAGGAATGTTGGCGCTGTAATTAAGACGGCTAGCACAGTGTACAGTAAATCCTTTAAAAGAGGGGGGATAACGGGGATGAGAAGGGGGGAGAGAGGGGGAGAAGGAGTGGAGACAACATTTAAGATGCCTGACAACTTTTAATACGTCAGAGATACATGGCTGTGAAGTTTGGTGGACATTTAACATTACCGGCCGGTTATCCTTGGTTCTGAAAACTCCTGCTTACGTTTTGTTTCCCCAATGAGCCAATGAAAATGACCGGTCAGCAAAGGCGATTAACTAAAACTACCTACAACTACCTCGACCACCTATAACTACATGGCGACCCCACAACAACTGCACCCACGACTACAGGATTATCGACTATCTCCATGGCGACCAATTTTTGGTTGCAGAAAATGTTTCAACATGTTAAAAATTTTGCAGCGACCATACTGAGGCAGCAACTAGTTCCCAGAATGCGGGAACTCCTCGCGACCATGAAGGAGACTCAACAGAGGCCACCAGCGAACATGTGGCGACCATGTATTGAGCGCAGAGTCTCCTGCACTCGCCTAAAAATTTGCCTGAGTGGGACGGGCCCTTAAGTAAGAGCTGGGATCCCAACATCGATCCTTTCAGCACGTTAATAGTGCAAAATTAACTGCCTAAAATCGGTCTTTGCACTGTTTTATACGTTAGTCAGAAATTTCACTCCTACATAGCATGTTCTAAGCTTGTTGCTGGTATTGGGTGTAGACTGCTGACATGGATAGAGAAGTAGTTGGCAGACAGGAAACAAAGAGTAGGGATTAATGGGTCGCTTCCAGAATGTCAGGCAGTAACTAGTGGGGTACCGCAAGGCTCGGTGCTGGGACTGCTGCTATTTACAATATACTGTACATCAATGATTCGGATGAAAGGATTCAAAGTAACATTAGCAAATTTGCAGATGACACAAAGCTGGGTGGCAGTGTGAACAGTGAGGAGGATGCTATGAGAATGCAGAGTGACTTGGACAGGTTGGGTGAGTGGGCAGATGCATGGCAGATGAAGTTTAATGCAGATAAATGTGAGGTTATCCACTTTGGTAGCAAAAACAGGAAGGCAGATTACTATCTAAATGGCGTCAAGTTGGGAAAAGGGGAAGTACAACATGATCTGGGGGTCCTTGTACATCAGTCTATGAAAGTAAGCATGCAAGTACAACAGGCAGTGAAGAAAGCGAATGGCATGTTGGCCTTTATAACTAGAGGAATCGAATATAGGAGCAAAGAGGTCCTGCAGTTGTACAGAGCCCTAGTGAGACCACACCTGGAGTATTGTGTGCAGTTTTGGTCCCCTAATTTGAAGAAGGACATTCTTGCTATTGAGTGAGTGCAGCGTAGGTTTGCAAGGTTAATTCCTGGGAGGGCGGGACTGTCATATGCTGAGAGAATGGAGCAGCTGGGCTTGTACACTCTGGAGTTTAGAAAGATGAGAGGTTATCTCATTGAAACATATAAGGTTGTTAAGGGCTTGGACACGCTAGAGGCAGGAAACATGTTCCCGATGTTGGGGGAGTCCAGAACCAGGGGCCACAGTTTAAGAATAAAGAGTAAGCCATTTAGTACGGAGGTGAGGAAACACCTTTTCTCACAGAGAGTGGCAAGTCTGTGGAATTCTCTGCCCCAGAGGGCGGTGGAGGAAGGTTCTCTGGATTCTTTCAAGAGAGAGCTAGATAGGGATCTTAAAAATAACGGAGTCAGGGGATATGGGGCGAAGGCAGGAACGGGGTATTGATTGGGGATGATCAGCCATGATCACATTGAATGGTGGTGCTGGCTCAAAGGGCCAAATGATCTACTACTGCACCTATTGTCTATTGTCTATCATTGGTTTGAACATACAGGGAAATTGAACAATTTCTCATTTGTCTTATAAAATAGCTCTACTCTTCTAGGAAGCGTGATATTCGTGATACGTAGCATTGCAGTGAAATAATATTGGGACCACAAATAATATGGTTAATATGTAGCCTTCTGATTGTTTTGTGATGTCAGGAAAGACCAGTTGGCATGGCTGAAGCTGCATCCAACGGTTCAATAGTACTTTATTGTCACACGTTCCAAATAGCCTACTTCTGCACCCATTGTCTATTGTTCAGTAATGTCTTTGTGTACCCTTCTGAAGGCTTTCTGAAAGTCCAAATATATCATGTTAATTTGTTTACTCTTATCTATTCTGCACGTTACTAACTTACAGCAAGCTCCAACACTTTGTCATGCCCAATTTTCCTTTCAAGTCAAGAGTCAACAGTGTTTTATTGTCATATGTCCCAGATAGGACAATGAAATTCTTACCTGCAGCAGCACAACAGAATATGTAAACATAATATATAATGGAAGAAAAAATGTTCAGTATATATACACACACATAATAAATAAACAAATATAGTGCAATAATAATAATAACAATAATAATAAGTATTTTGTAGTTCTGAGCTTATTTGTTGCAGTGTTTAAGAGACTGATGGCTGTAGGAGAGAATCTGTTCCTGAACCTGGACGTTACATTTTTCAGGCTCCCTTACCTTCTTCCCGATGGCAATAGTGAAATGAATGTGTGGCCAGGATGGTGTGGGTTCTTGATGATGTTGGCTGCCTTTTTGAGGCAGCGACTTCGATAGATCCCTTCGATGGTGGGGAGGCTAGAGCCAGTGATGGACTGGGCAGTGTTCACAACTTTCTGCAGTCTTTTCTGTTCCTGGACGTTCAAGTTGCCGAACCAGGACACGAGGCAACCAGTCAATATGCTCTCTACTGTGCACCTGCAGAAGTTCAAGAGAATCCTCTTTGACATATCAAATCTCTGTAATCTTCTCAGGAAGTAGAGGCACTGATGTGCCTTCTTTATAATTGCATCAGCGCTGGGTCCAGGAAAGATCTTCGGAAATATGCACGCCCAAGAATTTGACGTTTTTGACCCTATCCACCATCGTTCCATTGATATAAACAGGATTGTGGGTCCCCATCTTTCCCCTTCCAAAGTACACAATCAGTTCCATGGTTTTACTGATGTTGAGAGCCAGGTTGTTGTGCTGGCACCACTTAGTCAATCGGTCGATCTCACTTATGTACTTTGACTCATCACCATCGGTACTTGATGATGGAGTTCACAAATTGATCTTGAACCTGCCCAATCCTTCTATCGCATTCTGAGTCTCAAATTGCCACTTCCTTTAACAATAAATCTCAGCATTTGCTCAGCTACTGACGGCAGGCTCATTCGTTCATGGTTCCCTGTCGTTTTTTCTCCTTCCTCAGAACATTGCGAACACGTGAATTTCAACAGCAAAGTACAACCTACCAAAATGACCATATAGTGCATTTATATCAATGAAAATGTTTGAACATAAAATCATTTACTCCTGTAGAGCAGGAAGTGGAGAGGAGACTTTGCACACCAGTAGATACCACAAAGCAAGAAAAGCAGCAACCTGTAAAACAAAAGGATTGTTGGAACACATTACTGATGATGCATTCAAACTGTAGTCTTCAGCTCCTAAAAAGAAGGCGGTGTCTGTGAAAATGGTGTAGCTAAGAAATAAAAAGGCATCAAAAAGACTGTCCCATGGGAATATACTGTGGATTTTATTTTCTATTGATACATAAAACAAGGCTGAGATGCAGGGTGGGTGCGGGGGCAGGGGTCACACAGCAATTTCAGACAGCATACAGAAAACATAAGAAAGCAACATTACTTGAACTTAACCTGTGTTGATGGAGGAAGGGTTACAAGTTCAAGTCAGAGAAATGTTAATTACCACACAGGAAATCAATCAACACAAGAAAATGTATTCCTAGAACGTCTTTAACACTTAAACATGACGCAACAGTGCTTTCATACAAAATTTTATCCAAGCCAAATATCAGGACTGATGATCAAAAGTATGACCAAAGACAGTTTAGAGAGTGTCTTAAAGGAGGTGAGAGAGATCGAAAGGTGGAGCAATTTGTGAAGGGAAGTCCTGGACTGCCAGGCCATAAGAGGTTGGAGGTTGGTACAACAGAGCAGAAATGAAAAATCATGGAGATCTGAGAATGTGGTACAGTTTAAATACGTAACAGAGACAGTGGGGTGTGGGTCAGTTTTCGGTTTGAGGCATTGTGGAATGAGGAGTCAGAATATGGAGGTGAGTACAGGGGTGATGGTTGAATGGGACTCAATATGAGTTAGGCTGTTGCAGTCATAAACTTAATGGATGTCCCCATCTGTGCTTATTTTCTGATCTTGTTTCAAGTAATAAAAAATAAATACATGTATTAAAAATATAGAAAATTTCCAACACTTTTTGCAAATTATTTAGTGATATGCACTGTACACTCAGCTCCCAGACCTTGGCTTGATAAATGTAAAAAATTATCCCTAGTGGGTGTAGGATAGTGTTGATGTGCGGAGATCGCTGGTCAGCGCGGACCCGGTGGGCCAAATCTATCTCCAAACTAAACTAAACTAAACTAAATTAAACACAGCATATCAACAGGCCATTCAACCCACAATATCTGTGCTGAACATAATATCAAGACCAAATCTTATCCGTCTGTTCCGAATCTTTATACCCCATTTGCTGCTTATCTATATGGCTATCCACAAGTCTCTTAAATGTCACTATTGTATCTGCCTCAACTACCACCCCGGGTAGCATGTTTCAGGCACCCACAACCTTCTGTGTAAAATAACTTGCCCCACACATCTCCTTTAAACTTTGTCCCACTCACATTAAAGCTATATCTACGAGGATTTCATATTCCCAACATATGAAAAAAGTTTCCTTTTCATTTCTAACCTGTGTTACTTATTGTACCAACAGTCTGCCAATCCCCACCCTCTCATATAACTATTGTTAATCATGCTAAAACTGAGCAGCCTGTACCAAAATTTAGTAAGGACTCATTTATTGCTAGGCCAGTTTGGTCAAGTCTGATGTGCTCTGCAGAAATAAGACAAGCTTCTGAATGGCGCCAGTAAGTCTAGGGCCCAGATCAGTGTTGCATATTCAATTGACAAATGGATGAGATTTCTGCAGAGGACATCCAAGGAAATGTAAAATGAATTAAGTTAATTGGATCAATGCAAACTAAGTGTGCATATTGTAAATAATGTTGCTAGACAGTTACCCTGATGTGGGTTGATTGGTTAAAGTGTTAAGCCCCTGGCTGCTTTGTTTGGATTCCAGGGTAAATGTTGCATTATTCAAGTTATGCTAGCTTCTTCTGGAAGCTTCTTCTGCGACAATGTAAGGGATATTATGTTATTAGTCTGTGTAACTGTCAATAATGTATTGTTGTAATTAATGTGTTTGCTTGAATTGTAAATAGACCACCCCTCTGTATTTCGGCCACTCAAGGTTCGGGGACCTATAAAAGGCAGCCATCACGAGGTCCTTTGTCGATCTTCTGGAAGAGCGCTTGGGATGCGTGACCTTTTGGAGTGTTTCTGCTTGCACGAGGATGAAGGGCTTGGCCAGGTAGATACAAGAATCAAACCCGCGGTTGATTAAGTATCGTATAGGGGAATTTGTTGTCCTATCCAAAAATAAAGTTTAGTTGTTCTAGTGCTTGAATCAGTGTTTTATTGATTGAACTAGACTGGGGGAATGCTAAGAAGAGCTTATTTACACTTTCGCTTATCAAACGTTTCCCCATCCCCACTTCTCTTTTCCAACTTTCAACCCACCCTACCTCAATCAGTTTGAGGTAGGCCTGATCCAAAACGTCTTCTATCCATTCCCTCCACATAGAAACATAGAAACATAGAAAATAGGTGCAGGAGTAGGCCATTTGGCCCTTCGAGCCTACACCACCATTCAATATGATCATGGCTGGTGCTGCCCGACTCGTATGTTGCCCAACTCATTAAGTTCCTCCAGCACTTTACTGTTTGCTCAAGATTCCAGCATCTTAAGTTTCTTGCATCTCTCTGAATATTCCATTACCAGATTCCAATCTTTGAATATAAATTCAGATTTTTTTTGGATTTTATGTGGTCAGCCAGAAGTAATTGAAAAGAAACCAGGCAAAATCCCTCTTGCATTAATTTTGAAACGTGCAGTCAGCAAACTGTCCAGCTGCTTTCACGGTATGTTGGCCTTTTTAAGTCAATGGGACATTACAAAGTTAATCGGAAAAGAAATATAGATTCAAACAGAACCAAACCAATTACAGCACAGGGCTGTCATGTGATGTAGTGTTAAGGGGCTTGCATAGTAACATGGATGTAATTAAAACATTGCTGATTTTTGTGTCTTCAAAGGCATTGGAGCCAAAACTAACATTTAAAATTAGATATATTTAAAAAAATCTGGATTATTGCACGAAACATTAAAACATAGAACATTACATGGTTGAAAGTGTGATTTAGCCCAAACAATATTTTTTTTGGTCTTCATGAATGGCCTCCTACTCCACCTCCACCAAAAATATCAGTTCAAGGATCAGCAATTTTCAGAGAATTGTACAATTGTCCAAGAGGAAGATGAGAAGTCTACTTACTCTTTGACACGGTTGCCTGTTTAATGCAAGCTCATTGTCAATTTAATGCAAGCTCATTGTCAAATCTGGCTGACAATCTCTATTTCACCCTGGATGAAACAGGAGAGTGAGATATTAAATCATATAGTAAGGTTGATTCCAACTATACAGATCCTCTTACAAAAGGTTACTCTATCAGACTACTTTGGATGCATCAGGCACATTTCTTAACTGTGAACTATCCCTCCCAATGCAACTCATTGTTTTGTCTCTTTTTCTTTTCTTATAGGGAGATTCTGGGACATTACTCCCTAAAGTTTCAAAATCCACTATGGTGACTAAGATGTTATTTAGAATAAGCAGCACACTGGCTCAGCATTTAGAGATGCTGCCTCATAGTGCAAGAAACCTGGGTTCAATGCCAGGTGACCTCTGATGCTGTCTGTGTGGAGTTTGCATATTCTCCCTGTGATCTCTCCAACTGCTCCGTTCTCAAGAGCAAAGCCTCTGGGATCATGACGTCCTGCTATGGCACAACTATAAAAAATCTAGAGAACACACTCTAGATTAGTATGGGTGTCAGGGGCTATTGGACAAAGGCAGAAGAATGGGGTTGAAAGGGAAAGATAGATCTGCCATTAATGAATGGTAGAGTAGACTTGATGAGCCAAATGGCTTAATTCTGCTCCTAGAACGTATGAACTTATGAACACAAAGTGCTGAAGTAACTCAGCTGGTAAGGCAACATCTCAGGAGGATATGGATTGGTGATATTTCATGTTGCGACTATTCTTCAGATCCTTCTTTATATCTTCTTCTGTAAACCAACATCTGCAGTTCCTTTTTTCTATTAAAAAATAGCTTTCTCGTTCAGAGCAGTAGTGAGAGAACTCTGCGCATTCTGCAGTTATTATCTTCCAGGTGTGATGTTTATCCAAGACCCTTATTACTCTCTCTAGAAGGCATAACACTCACTTTGATGTTTTGAAGTAGAGAAGCAGTATTCTTCCTTGAGTCCTGGTTAATGAGAATTTTTCATCCAACATTAGTAAAACAGATGATCTAATCACTTCACAAATTATGATGAATCACAATGGCATCTCGTGAATACTGTTATATAATTGCAAATCTTCCTTTCAGTTTTCCAAGGACTTTGACCTCATGGTACCAATCACAATTGTTATGTGGATGTGGACTGTAATTTGTGAGTGAACTAAATGAAGAAAATTTCACAAACTGGCAGATGTCCTGAATGATGTTTGCACTTTTCTTTCAACTATTAACATCTGTCCTCATTACAATGGGTCTGAAAAAACAGCTGTCAGTGCTTCTTGCTACTTGCTTTGATTATGCATCAAAGATAAAAATGACATATTGAACTTTGAAATCATGAAGAATCTGATTATAAAGCTACAGTTTCATGTTTGAGAGTTGAAAAGATGCATGGTATATAATAAAACATAGAGGGCACCGTTATTATGTATGATTTAAAAGTTAAGCCCCTGTCCCACTTAAGAAATCTGAATGGAAACCTCTGGTGACCTTATGCCCCACCCAAGGTTTCAGTGAGGTTCCCGGAGGTTTTATTTACTCTCCCTAATGGTCGAAAGTGGTTTCCGCGTAGTCGAGGCTTCTTCTAAGTTCCTGCGATTATTTCAACAAATTCAAAACTGGCCTCGACTAAAAATAGGTTGCTGTTTGATCGAAGCCAGTGGATTGGGGTTGTTATTTACTAATGCCCCTGTCCCACTTAGGAAACCTGAACAGAAAGCTCTGGAGACTTTGCGCCCCACCCAAGGTTTCCGTGCGGTTCCCGGAGGTTTTTGTCAGTCTCCCTAATGGTCAAAAGTGGTTTCTGCTTCTTCTATGTCCCACCGATTATTTAAAAATATTAAAAACCGGCCGCGACTAAAAATAAGTTGCCGTTTTTAAAATCGGCAATTTTTTTAGTCGAAGCCGGTTGCTATGCTAGTTGAAGGTGGTTGCTGGAGGTTGCAGGTAGTGGAAGGTAAGAACTTTTTTTTAACCCAGTTTTATTCCACCAAGGAGGTCTTACCTTCCACTAATGTGCTGCAATGGCAACTTGAATTTCACTACACCAATTGGTGTATGTGACAATCAATGAACTTTTGAACCTTTGAACTTCAAGGAACCATGCACCTGTACTCCTAGATCCCTCTGCTCTACAACACTCCCCAGAGGTCTACCATTTACTATATATGTCCTGCCCTTTATAGACATCCCAAAATGCAACACTTCTCTGTATTAAATTCCATCAACCATTCCTCAGCCCACCTGGCCAATCAATCCAGATCCTGCTGCAATATTTCACAACCATCTTCACTATCAAAACCACTCACATTTGTATGTATCAGCAAACTTGCTAATCTTGCCCTGTATGTTCTCATCCAAATCATTGATATAGATGATGAACAGTAACAGGCACAGCACCAAACCCTGAGGCACACCACTAGTCACAGGTCTCCAGGATGTTTTCCAGGAGTAGAAGGTGTGAGCTATAGAGAGAGGTTAAAGGGCCTGTCCCAATTAGGCAACTTTTTAGGCGAGTGCAAGAGACTCTCAAGATCACCACATGGTCGACACATGTTCGCTGGTGCTCTCTGGTTAGTCTCCTTCGTGGTCGAGAGGAGTTCCTGCATTCTGGGAACTAGTTGCGGCCTCAGTATGGTTGCAGAAAATTTTTCAACATGTTGAAAATTTTTCTGCAACAAAAAATTGGCCGCCATGGAGAAAATCGATACTTTTGTAGTCGTAGGTGCGGTGGTAGTGGGGTCACCACGTCATTGTAGGTAGTCGAGGCAGCCGTAGGTAGTTTTAGTTAATCCCCTTTGCTGATTGGGCATTTTCATTGGCTCATTGGGGAAAAAAAAACATAAGCACGAGTTTTCAGAACCAAGGAAATGTTAAATGCCCGCTAAACTTGACAACTGGGTATCTCTGGCTTATTAAAAGTTGTCTGGCTTCATAAAAGTGTCTCCACTCCTTCTCCTCTACCCCCCCCCCCCCCCTTTCCCCTTTCCCCCCTTCTACCACCTTCTCCACCCTACTTCCCCCTACTTCCCCCTTCTCCCCCCTTATCCCCGCCTCCTCCCTGTTCTTTTAAAGGACTTACCGTACAATGTGCTAGCCATCTTTAACCTTCATGTTCATTGCACCATGTGAATTTCAGACAGCGTCCCCTGCTTTCCCTGGCCCCCGCCTTGGCGATGTGTTTGTGTGTGTGTTTGTGTGTGTGTTCCAGCTCCAAGGTTTTTCAGGCAAGTGCATCGAGCTTGAAGGTCGCAGGAAGTCCGCTGAAAAGTCGCCTAAGTGGGACAGGCCCTTAAGTAGGCTGGGTCTCTATTCCACGGATCGTAGGAGGATGAGGGGCGATCTTATAGAGGTATACAAAATCATGAAAGAAATATATCGGGTAGATGCACAGTCTTTTACCCAGAGTAGGGGATTCGAGGATCAGAGGACATAGGTTCAAGGTAAAGGGGAAAAGATTTAATAGGAATCTGAGAGGTGACTTTTTCACACAGGTGGGTGTATGGAACAAGCTGCCAGAGGAGATATTTGAGGCTGGGAATATCCCATCATTTAGGAAACAGTTGGACGGGTACATGGATAGGATAAATTTGGAGGGTTACGGACCAAGCGCAGGCAAGTGGGACTAGGGTAGCTGGGACATTGTTGGCCGGTGTGGGTGAGTTGGGCCAAAGGGCCTGTCTTCACTCTGTATTAATCTATGACTATGACTATGACCCTCTCCGTCCCTATCCATAACTATCTTAAACATATTCGAACTGTGATCACTTCTCCCAAAAAGCTCCTCCACAAATACATCATTAACTTGCCCTTCCCAATTTCCCAATACTAGATCCAGCATTGCCCGCTCACATGTGGGGGGGGGGGGCTCCACATACTCCTGAAGAAAACTCTCCTGAACATGTTTGAGAAATTGCACACCATTTAAACCCTTCACACTTAGATTTTGCCAGCCAATATTGAGAAAGTTAAAATCCCCTACTACAACAAACTTATTTGACCTGCAACTGTCTGCAATTTCCTGGCATATTTTTTTCTTCTAATGCCCGTTGACTATTCGGGGGTCTGGAGTATACTCCCAAAAGGTGATCATCCATTTCCTGTTCCTCAGCTCCACGCATATAGCCTCACTAGACGAGTTGTCCGTAATGTCACCTCTAACCACTGCCGTGACATCCTCTTTAACCAGCGATTGTACCCCCCCCTCCTCTTTTTCCCTCACACCTGTCTCTCCTGAAGCTCCTGTACCCTGGAACATTGAGCTGCCAGTCCTGCCCCTCCCTTAACCATTGTCACAGTCGTTCGTATCTATCCATGTCTGAAGCTCATCTGCCTTAGCCGTCAGGTCCCTTGCATTAAAATACCTGCAGTTTAAACCAACCCTCCTTCCTCGCTCTCCGCCTTTCACCGGCCTATTCTGTACACTAAAAGGCCTGTCCCACCAGCATGCAATTGCATGCATCTAGCGCGACCAAACGTGGTGGCTTAAGGCGTACGGCCTCGCGGGGCCGGTCCCACTTCCAACCGCGGAGTTGTGCGGGGCTAGTCCCAAAATCATCCTCACCAATCAGCTGAGCAGGAGGCGGGCCAACTGAATTTGGACGTCGCATGGCGTCGGGCGGTTACGTCATCAAGCAACGGCACGCCGGGCGATGGCGTTATCGTGGAAAGCCACGCGCTAGACGTATGCCGTCAAGACCCTGCATACGGTGTCAAGATGCTGCGTACGGCGTCGAGACGCTGAGTACGCCAGTCGAGGTGCTGCGTATGGCCTCAATGCGGCTGCGGGCCGACAGGCCGTTGCCGTGCGGAATTTTTGGGCTGTGTCAGGTTATCGGATCCCTGCGTGTTGTCGGGACCAGCCCCTCACAACTCCATACGGCTCTGGCGATCGAAGTGGGACCGGCCCCGCGAGGCCATACGGCTCAAGCGACCACGTTAGGTCGTGCTCGCCGGATGCAGACGCATGCTGGTGGGACAGGCCCTTAACCTTTCCCTCACCACCGTCCATTCCAACCTCTAGCCTCTCACGTGCCTCTATCCTGTATGAGATCCCACCCCCCTGCAAATCTAGTTTAAACCCTCCCATGTAGCATTATCAAACCTGCTCGCCAGGATGTTGGTCCCACTCCAGTTAAGGTGCAACCCTTCCTTTTTGTACAGGTCACCCCTGCCCCAGAAGAGATCCCAATGATCCAGATATGCCTGTCCCTGCACCAACTCCTCAGCCATACATTATTTTCCCCTATCTTCCTGTTCATACCTTCACTAGCATGAGGTACTGGAAGCAATCCTGAGATCACTACCCTGCTTTTACCCAATTCCATAAACTCGTGTCGCAGAACCTTCTTCCTCTTCCTACCTATATAATTTGTGCCAACATCCCAAACAACCTCTGGCTGTTCCCCCTCCCTCTTGAGGATGCCGTGCACCAGGGTTGGAGTCATAGCCCTGGCTGCCACTCAAACTCCAAAGAGGGTGTACCTGTTTTCAATAGGTACAGCCACTGGGTGCTCCTGTACTCAATGCTTACTTCTCTTTCTCATCGTCACCCACCTTTGCTCTTCTTGTATCCTCGGTGTGACAACTCTCTCTTCATGCACCCCTAGAAATTTGGCTGTCACAACCCTCTAGGGAAGAGAATTGGAGAGATTCCCCAACTTTTGTGAGGTCCGAATGCACATCAATATCAAATGAATCCCCCCCCACCAGATTGTATCTCTGTCCCCTTGTTTGAGATTCTTCATCTTATGGAAATATTGCAACTGCAAACGTCTCAACCTTTCTCATCTGACATCAATATGGCGGCAATTTCCGAACACAAAGTGCAGCAGTTCAGCAAATCAGCACATCATCGCCTTCTCAAGGAGGGTTAGGAATGAGCAATAAATCACTGTCAGTGAAGCATGCAACCATGTTAAATAGATTCTGGAGCAATTCTTTGGTGCTCATCGGAGAACACTAATTACTTTCACATTACAATGGGGCTTATCTTTGTTTATCGGCCATCAATGAACACCATGTCATCATACCGAACCAGAGTCAAAGTGGGGTTAGAGCAAGTACTGCCATGGCTGATATAGATCAAAAGGTCTTCATCATCTGTACCTACTGCATTTGTAGTGTCTGGGGAAATATGTTCTTAACACAAAGCAGATTGTTAAGTATGTGTTATGGAACAGAACTCCATGTACTTAGGACGTAGGTACTGACAGCAATTAGTGAGCCAGGATTAATTTGTCTGGCATCTTAGTAAGCAGAGAATACCAATGTGACTGCATACATCACTTTCCTTAAAGGTTTCACAAACTCTATGGCCCAATTTTTTTTAAATTATAATGATACTCTTTGGCCTTGCATTGTTCACTGTGCAGCAACTTCAAGCTGGATAACATTTTTCACAACTTTGGAATTGAATCATATTAAATGACCCGTGTGCTCTCTTTCAGTGCAATCTGCTCTTGCTACCCTCTTGTACTTAAGTATGATATGTATAGTAGAATTTGCTGAACTGTATGCAAACTACCTGCAAAATTTTCACTGTATCTAGGAACGTGTGACAATAAAGTACTATTGAACCATTGGATGCAGCTTCAGCCATGCCAACTGGTCTTTCCTGACATCACAAAACAATCAGAAGGCTACATATTAACCATATTATTTGTGGTCCCAATATTATTTCACTGCAATGCTACGTATCACGAATGTCACACTTCCTGGAAGAGTAGAGCTATTTTATAAGACAAATGAGAAATTGTTCAATTTCCCTGTATGTTCAAACCAATGATAGACAATAGACAATAGACAATAGGTGCAGTAGTAGATCATTTGGCCCTTTGAGCCAGCACCACCATTCAATGTGATCATGGCTGATCATCCCCAATCAATACCCCATTCCTGCCTTCTCCCCATATCCCCTGACTCAGCTATCTTTAAGAGCCCTATCTAGATCTCTCTTGAAAGTATCCAGAGAACCCGCCTCCAACGCCTTCTGAGGAAATCCTCTGCAGAGAATTCCACAGACTCACAACTCTGTGTGGGAAAAAGTGTTTCCTCTGTTCTAAATGGCTTACCCCTTGTTCTTAAACTGTGGCCCCTGGTTCTGGACTACCCCAACATCGAGAACATGTATCCTGCCTCTAGCGTGTCCAACCCCTTAATAATCTTATATGTTTCAATAAGATATCCTCTCATCCTTCTAAACTCCAGAATATACAAGCCCAGCCACTCCATTCTCTCAGCATATGACAGTCCCGCCATCCCAGGAATCAACCTTGTAAACCTGCGCTGCACTCCCTCAATGACAACAATGTCCTTCCTCAAATTAGGGGGCCAAAATTGCACACAATACTCCAGATGTGCCTCGATAGGGCCCTATACAACTGCAGAAGGACCTCTTTGCTCCTAAACTCAACTACTCTTGTTATAAACGCCAACATGCCATTCGCTTTCTTCACTGCCTGCTGTCCCTGTATGTTTTCTTTCATTGACTGATGAACAAGGACCCCCAGAACCCGTTGTGCTTCCTCTTTACCCAACTTGACAGCATTTAGATAGAAACCTGCCTTCCTGTTTTTGCTACCAAAATGGATAACCTCACATTTATCCACATTATACTGCAGCTGCCATGCATCTGCCCACTCACCCAACCTGTCCAATTCACCCTGCATTCTCATAGCATCCTCCTCACAGTTCACACTGCCACCCAGCTTTGTGTCATCTTCAAATTTGCTAATGTTACTTTGAATTCCTTCATCTAAATCATTGATGTATATTGTAAATAGCTGCGGTCCCAGCACCGAGCCTTGCGGTACCCAACTGAGAACAGCGGGGTACCGCAATGATGCCCAACTTCAGTCAGCATGCTGCCCATGTATTCATACATCTGAAGGCTGAGCTCCAATTCAATGTCAGCTAGTTCACTGAAGCAAATGAGAGGAAGGGACAAAACAAAAACCCTCTTCAAACTTTTCCCACTGTACAACACTATCTTTGGTCAATGAATGTCTGCAATCAGCCTCCAGAAAATGTGGGAAATGTGGAGCACTTTCCATATCTTAGGAGGCTCCTTTCAATGAAGGCAAACATTGATGATGGAACACACCATTGCCTTCATGGCCTTTGGTCAGCTGAGGAATTGGATGTCTGAATAACAAGACCTCAAACACAGCATATAATGCACAGTCTACGGGGCAACAGTGATCTCTGTTCTCATGCATGATTTTGAGACGTGGACAATCAACATTTTTGGAGAGGTACCAAAATATTGCTTCAAAAAATCTTCCAACTTCTCGGACAGGATAAGCAAAGCAATGTCAATGTTCTCTCTGGTCAACCTCCCCGGCATCAAGGCTTAATTTACAGTCAGTCGGATCCGTTGGCAGATTACATCATTTGTTTGAAATTGGATCCAGCAAAGTTCTCAAAGCCTCATTTGAAGAAGTGCACGATCCTTACTGACACTTGAATCTCTGTCCTATGATGGCTCAAAGTGGTTAAGGATCATTCGGTATTTATTAAAAACATCAGAAATACAGCTTAAGTGGCCAAAATTATCCATTCAAACACCTCATCAAACACCTCACCTGAAGCAGAATCCCGGAGCCCCTTATCAGTAATCTCAGATAGAATCCTTTGTCCTGAAAGATGGACAAGGAAAAGGAAGAAACAAGTTCTAATGCAAAGTCTCAGCCTAAAATATCGACTATCGCTTTTGCCTCCACAAACACTGCTTACCCTGCAGATTTCCTGCAACTGTTCCTTTTTTGCTCGAGATTACAACATATGTGGTGTATCTCCAGAAATAATGTATTTATTTACTTAACACCTCAATAGGGAAAGTGATAAAGAACGTGATAAGGGCCTGTCGCACTTGGCCGTCAATTGCACGTCACGCAGATGGCGTGCAAAGATTTTGTACATCACAAAATCCTGTGACCCTGCGCGCGGCTGCGCATCACTGCCGCGTGTCACTGCCTATCGTGACGCATAAATGATGTCGCGTAAATTATGCGCAAATGACAGCCAAGTGGGACAGGCCCTTTAGCAAACACATCTTTATTACGTAGATGAAGGATTTAAAGACTACACCTTGAGGATGTATCCAAGCAAGAAATTATCAGTAGAGCAGGGGGAAAGGATCAAGCATGTTCTCAAAACCTATTTGGAGGAGTATAACATCCCTAATATAGACACAAAAAGCTGGAGTAAAGCCGCTGTCCCACTGCGGCGACCTAATCCGCGAGATCTGGCGAGTTTGCCAGAGCAGGAAGTTGAGGCAGGTACAATAACAGCATTTAATGTCACTTGGAGTGGTACTTGGATAGGAACTGTTTAGAGGGATATGAATCAAACTGGACTAGCTTTGATGGGGCACATTGGTCAGCAGGGATGAGTTGGGCCAAACGGCCTATTTCCATTCTGTATGAGTCTATGACTCTATGAACAGACAAATGACATTTCGGGTCAGTCTGAAGAAGAGTCCCAACCCGTAACCACACCTGTCCATTTCCTCCACAGATACTGCCTGACCCACTGAGTTCCTCCAGAACTCAGTGGTTCTTTGGTCTTCCACTGTTTGTTTCTAATTTGCCAAGTTTGATCATTTTCTCGATTCCATTCTTCCTCACATTGCATGCCCAAAATATGTCAGTTCCTCCTGAGCATCAACTCCTCAAGGAAACAAGTATTAGTGTACTGAAGCATTGCTTACGATTACAGGATAATCTCAGCTGTGTTGTGGAACTTACATAAAGATCAGACATGCATTATTAGAAGGCAAGATAATCTTTTCTGTATGAACTACCAGGGAGTTGATCCAAAACACATCCAGTTCAAGAAGAAATAAGGCGAGGAGCAAAAAAGGATTTGCATTGATATACTGTATTTTATATCCTCAGGGTGTTTAATAATGCTTTACAACCAATGAAGCACTTTTGAAACATTATTCCTGTTGTATAATAAGCAGATACTGGAGGCTTGCAGCTAGTTTTGACAGAAAAGCTCCAAAATGAGCAATGCAAGCACTGATCAGACAGTTTTGGATACTAGATGTGCATTCAGAATGCTAATGTGTATTTTAGTTATTTTTCCATTCTTCCCACCATTTTATATGCTAATCACCATTTCTTTGTCATGATAGCACATATGTAACTTACTTGAAGTCCTCTGCAAAGAGTGACCTCTATACATGCATCTGATGGTGCACAAAAATGGCTGAGAAAGACAAATTTCTTTATGATGGCTCTTCCCATTGGCCGAGTACTTTCATATGCAAATACATTGAAGCATCCAAAGCATATTATTTCTCATGTTAATGCATCATAACTTTAGAAACAAATTCCCATGCCTGCATTGTGTCAGCTGCATTTTTATTTTGAAGTGAGTTTTAAACATTCCACACTGTTACTGTTCAAATTTTCTTTTCAATAATTTTGACTAGTTGTTTAATAAAAGAGCATTTCATAATTTGGTAATTAATTATAAACTGAAAATAATGTATTTTGCAATGAGGGTATGCACTGGAGATCATCTGGCTACATTTTGACACTAATTGGAAAGAGCCTGTCAATTTTGAAATAATATTTTTTGTTAAAGAGAGAGATGGGAGTCTATTACTACATCATGAGATGTATATTAATTAGTGTTAATTATATTCAGCTAATGTGTATTGTTTCCAGTTACAATTTGCACAGGACCAGAAAATGTATGAAGAATTTATTTTGGTGTTTCTTATGATAGAATATTTGTTCCTGTGAATAAGCATTATTAAGTAACTAACGTTTTAGCTTTAATCTACCCTTCATCTTCAAGATAATATCCACTACTATCACCACATTATATTTATCTTGATGATGAAAGAAACTGAAGGTTTGTTGTATCCAACATTTTATTTACAGACATTTATTGACACAGATTTTCTTTTCTCTCTATAAGGCAATTATTACACCCGAAAATCAAATGTGAGTTTGCACATTGTCATCCATTTCACTCACTGACTCAATTTTAGTTTTGTCTTCCAATCCCCCGTTGCAGTTGTATAGGCAAGTTCGGTATTCCGACTGCGCATGCCCAGGTCATAGGTCACTCGCGATAAACATCCTTGGCAGCTGTGCTGCTGCATGAATACAGGCCTGTGTTTCACCCTTAGTCAGGATCGAACCCGGGTCCCCGGCTCTACAAGCACTTTTGAATTGCTACTGGATTATTCTCATCCCGTACCGGGTGTCCCACCCCTGTCCGGGGGCAGCCGGAGTTGTCGGGGTTAACCCTGAACTCACAGGACACCGGCCTGTTGCAGTGGCAGCTCAGGCTTACAGCCAGCACGGAGAAGAAGCGCTAACTCCAGCTCAACTCTGCCTGTCCCACCGGGTTAAACGACAGGCCTGGACTAACTGGACACTGGCCCAGAGCAGTGGAGTTAGCACATCTTCTCTGCACTGGCAGTAAGCATGGGCCGCCACTGCAACCGGCTGGTGTCCCGTCATTCCAGGGCTGTTGGAATACCAAACTCGCTTATTCAGAGATGACTATTGCTTCATTCCATATACTCACTATCTTCCAAAGTGGTAGTCATACAGATTTTCATATCAGTGCATTGGGATGAATGCCAATCTTTTGTCGAAATAATGAGAAATGGTTCCACTAATTTGTATCGATTCTAAACACATTTGAAATACAGAAGAATCTAAAGGCATCAAAGACAAAAATATACTTTTACATTTCGTAAATTTTAACTGAAAGGTAGATAATAAAAGTCATTGGAATCGGCCTGCAAATATATGAACAGATAGAATCATCTGATCTTTTATTATGCATCACCCCAGAGAAATCTGTCTATCTTGGAAGAAAATAAAATATTTCAAACGAACTGAAGTGCAAATGCCCTTATTTTTAAGCTTTGTTTTCATTGTTTCTTGTAGTATCTGGTCATTTCTTAGTTTCCAAATTAACTTCCATAAAACACACCATTCCATAGAAACATAGGAACATAGAAACATAGAAAATAGGTGCAGGAGTAGGCCATTCGGCCCTTCGAGCCTGCACCGCCATTCAATATGATCATGGCTGATCATCCAACTCAGTATCCCGTACCTGCCTTCTCTCCATACGCCCTGATCCCTTTAGCCACAAGGGCCACATCTAAATCGCTCTTAAATATAGCCAATGTACTGGCCTCAACTACCTTCTGTGCAGAGAATTCCAGAGATTCACCACTCTCTGTGTGAAAAATGTTTTTCTCATCTCAGTCCTAAAAGATTTCCCCCTTATCCTTAAACTGTGACCCTTGTTCTGGACTTCCCCAACATCGGGACCAATCTTCGTGCATCTAGCCTGTCCAACCCCTTAAGAATTTTATAAGTTTCTATAAGATACCCCCTCAATCTTCTAAATTCTAGCGAGTACAAGCTGAGTCTATCCAGTCTTTCTTCATATGAAAGTCCTGACATCCCAGGAATCAGTCTGGTGAACCTTCTCTGTACTCCCTCTACGGCAAGCATGTCTTTCCTCAGATTAGGAGACCAAAACTGCACGCAATACTCCAGGTGTGGTCTCACCAAGACCCTGTACAACTGCAGTAGGACCTCCCTGCTCCTATACTCAAATCCTTTTGCTATGAATGCTAACATACCATTCGCTTTCTTCACTGCCTGCTGGACCTGCATGCCTACTTTCAATGACTGGTGGACCATGACACCCAGGTCTCGTTGCATCTCCCCTTTTCCTAATCGGCCATTATTCAGATAATAGCCTAGTTTCCTGTTTTTGCCACCTCACATCTATCCACATTATACTGCATCTGCCATGCATTTGCCCACTCACCCAGCCTATCCAAGTCACCTTGCAGCCTCCTAGCATCCTCCTCACAGCTAACACTGCCCCCCAGCTTTGTGTCATCCGCAAACTTGGAGATGTTGCATTCAATTCCCTCGTCCCAATCATTAATATATATTGTAAATAGCTGGGGTCCCAGCACTGAGCCTTGCAGTACCCCACTAGTCACTGCTTGCCATTGTGAAAAGGACCCATTTACTCCTATTCTTTGCTTCCTGTCTGCCAGCCAGTTCTCTACCATGTGCTTTAAGTTTGTATACTAATCTCTTATGTGGGAACTTGTCAAAAGCATTCTGAAAGTCCAGATATAACACATCCACTGGTTCTCCCTCATCCACTACTAGTTGTATCCTCGAAAAATTCTATAAGATTCGTCAGACATGATTTACCTTTCATAGATCCATGCTGATGTTGTCCAATGATTTCACCACTTTCCAAATGTGCTGCCATCCCATCTTTAATAACTGACTCTAGCAGTTTCCCCACTACCGATGTTAGACTAGCTGGTCTGTAATTCCCCATTTTCTCTCTCCCTCCCTTTTTAAAAAGTGGGGTTACATTAGCTACCGTCCAATCCTCAGGAACAACTCCAGAATCTAAAGAGTTTTGAAAAATTATCACTAATGCATCAACTATTTCTGCGGCTACTTCCTTAAGTAATCTGGGATGGAGCCTATCTGGCCCTGGGGATTTATCGGCCTTTAATCCATTCAATTTACCTAACACCACTTCCCGGCTAACCTGGATTTCACTCAGTTCCTCCATCTCATTTGACCCCCGGTCCCCTGCTATTTCCGGCAGATTATTTATGTCTTCCTTAGTGAAGACAGAACCAAAGTAGGTATTCAATTGGTCTGCCATATCCTTGTTCCCCATGATCAATTCACCTGTTTCTGACTGCAAGGGACCTACATTTGTTTTTACTAATCTTTTTCTCTTCACATATCTATAAAATCTTTTGCAGTCAGTTTTTATGTTCCCTGCCAGTTTTCTTTCATAATCTATTTTCCCTTTCCTAATTAAGCCCTTTGTCCTCCTCTGCTGGACTTTGAATTTCTCCCAGTCCTCTGGTAGGCTGCTTTTTCTGGCTAATTTGTATGCTTCATCTTTTGTTTTGATACTATCCCTGATTTCCCTTGTTATCCATAAATGCACTACCTTCCCTGATTTATTCTTTTGCCAAACTGGGATCATTGTGGTGAGTGGGAACATGAAAAATCAGGTCTCTCATCTCAAACCTTACCTCAGTGATTATCCTTCTGTGGTTACCATAAGCTTTTGTACATCCTCTGATCATGAATGATGCTAAATAAATACCAGCCCTTCAACATTTTCAGATACATTTATGGCATGCATGAAATGGCAGAAACATCATGTGCCTCATGCCCTGCTATGGGGAAGTTGTCAATGCCTTTGTATTGGGATGTGGAATATATTGTGTGCCAAAGAAGTTATCGTTATATTCAATGAACGACAAATAATCAGGATTTTAAAATTACAGCCATCTTTACTCTTTCATCTTATCTCCATTTTCTGTACTATTCCACAGCCAGAAGTCAATTTTGTCAGATGAAGCATGTGATTTCCATTTATGGAGGCAGTAAATTTGAATTGCTTCAGTTAACATCTGACAAGGTGTCAAGTGACTGTCAGTGTTCAGTTACAATGTTCCACATCAGAATGTAACATTCAGGCCATGGTTCTGAATGTGTGCATTATCACACTGAGGCCTAACAACTCGAATGTTGCCCTCTGTTTGAGGTGAACATTACACCCTATATTATTTAGGCCTCTGCTATTGCATTGAACAGTGCTTTCATTCTGCATTTGATCATCAACATTTGTATCCCTGTTTTATTAAAGTCACTGCTCTAACGTTCAATTTATTCAGTTATTTTCTCAAATAGACTTAACACAGCTTTTGGTTACAGCTTTCACAAACACAGGATTATAACACTAACCCCAAACTGATTATGTTGAAAGTCTGTTCCACATATTGATCAGCTTGTAGTGAAAACATCTTTTAATTTCTTTACTTACCAGGGACTTGTTCATTTTGTACATGTGTCCTTAGTGACCAACAATAGGGATATTGTGTAAATGTTGAAGAGTTGCTCATCTTCTTCAGACGATATTTGATGATTTAAAAATAGTGATAAACAATGCTAGGTCATTAGAATATAGCCAACTCCAAAATCTATATATGCATATAAAATAAATGTTGCATATGTCAGTTATTCTGTTAAGAAGCTGAATACCACATTGATAGTCATCTCCACTAGTAATGAAAGTAAGTTCAACAATCACACAAAAACACATGCAAAATCAAAAGTTGAATTCACCTAATGCCATTAATTCAGTTTACTTCAATAAAAAGATCCAGTTTTATGTGGTCTAGGCCTGGCAGCAGGGAAAGATGAACAAATGACTGATCTCACTGGCCCAACATCCATATGACTATCTCTGTGACCAGTCACATTCACAATTCACCGTAATTCAGTGACATCATAACCCCTAATCATTCCTGCACTGCACGCTTTCCACCTCCTAACATGTTCAGCTTTTTTTCTGGTAGAAAGCCTGAAGTTTTTTGTACTTACTTTGTTGCTAATTCAAATGCTTAGAAATGTGTTGTCAGACAGGTTACTAACCTCCACATTATTTCTGCAGATTAGCAGCTAGAATATGGAGCAATTACATGGATCCATTTTAAAGTGAAATTGTTCATTAAGTAACTGGTTACTTTGCAGTGCAGATAAAGCAGGTTTTTTTTTCACCTTTGGCTCTTTGCAATAGACCTATTCAAATCTAAATTGATTGTGTTTGGATCGTCAAGGATCTATTCAAATATTGTGGCTATTGACATTCTTCAATGGTTCTATTGAGTGCTTTTGCTCTTTTTATTTTGGCTTCTAAGGTGAATTAAAAGTATATCTTTAAATTTTTTGGATTATTTCTGCTGTTTAAGTAGACTGACGATTGTCTGTCTTATATGCAAATCCTGAAAATGCAAACAGCGAAATAGGCTAATTAGAACCTTTACTCATATATTTTTTTTTTTTACAAATTTAGACCAATATATGAGAGTGTAATAATGCAAACAATGTTTATTACAAAGCAATAATGATGTGATATCAAATAATTACCCTTTGTATGAGATGCATAAAAATGAAATTAAGTAGCTTCATGAATTATCAACTAGATACCCACGAGCAAAGATTCTGAAACATATTCAAAAGCTATTAACGCTGTCAGTACTGGAAGCCAATGCAGATGGTAGCAGTCAAGGTCAAGAAGCAAATTGTAAAATTATACTGTTCACAGCCAAGGTACCATTTTGAAAGAGCTGCCTCAGGGTTTGGAGTATCCTGGTCCATTCATCTCACAGCAAGCAAGCCTAGTCTCAGCTTAAAGTTGGTCGCAAAAGTTATAAAATGGTCCATTGACCCCAGCCGTCCAGCTGTGAAGCTGAGAGAAGAAATAATAAGACTTGCAAAACAGAAGGCAGGCTGTGGAAATTAGTGATAACGTTTTCTGTGTGGAGATCAAAGTCTGAAGCAGAAAGTGTGTTGTAATTTTGCACGTAATACAAGTTAAATGGCTCCTCTGGAGCTATTTGAATGCAGTTCCAAAGCTGTGGAAGTGTTAACTTGAATGTGGATATGTGCTGTTTCAATGTTGAAAAATGCTGCATTAGACAAACCAGAACCTTAGAATGAATATGCCCACAGGTACTGTATTTAAATAAGCCAAGCTCATTACTTCCTCATTTATGAACTTTAGCAAATGTTTTAATAAACCATTATTTAAATTTGGTTTAAATCAACCATTCTCTCCCATTATCAGCTTTGGAAGTTATAATGGCTAACATTTTGGGATTAAATCAGCTGCTTTGTATTAGAATAAAACTGAAGTGTGATTTATTTAAAGAAATACAGATGCTCATTAAATTGTACATATGGATAAGCAAAATGTATGTAATACTTAACAATAAAGTATAATAAATCTTTGGTGTAGTCATTGTATGAGTGAAGTCAGTGTCATTGCTTATTTGGGAGAAAGAGCATACAGTGCATAAAATTATTGAAAATTTATAACACTGATAGACTGTTTAACTCATTCTGCCCAGGCCACTGAAGAAGAAGCCTTTCAGCTTAATAGTTTTGTCCAGTGGAAGGTTAGTAGTCATGTGGGTTGTGGTTCTTCATAAACCAAATAGAGTAGGAGTAGGCCATTCAGCTCCCCCCCCCCCCCTCCCCCCCTCCCCCTCTCCCCTTCCCAAGACTGCCTCAACCTTCAATATGCTCATGGCTAATCTGCCTAGGCTGCAATTAATCCTTTGTGCCTGTCCCAGCCACATAACTATTAATCCTCAAATCGTTCAAAAATGTCTTCCCCCTCATTAAGTAGCTCCAGTGGTCTGGCCTCTACAAATTTCTAGGTTAGAGAATTCCAGAGAATCATCACCCTCTGCAGAAGATCCCATACCTTCCAATTTAAAAAAAGGTGTTTTACTTATCTTGTATGTATGTCCCCTTGTTCAAGATTCTCTCATTAATGAAACTATCATGAAAGTTAGATAGAGCTCTCGTGGCTAGTGGAATCAAGGGATATGGGAAGAAGGCAGGCACGGGTTATTGATTGGGGACGATCAGCCATGATCACAATGAATGGCGGTGCTGGCTCAAAGGGCCGAATGGCCTCCCCCTGCACGCATTTTCTATGTTGCTATGTTTCTATCTAAACATTTGCACTCCCTAATTATTTCAAGACGATCTCTCCTCATTCATCTAAACTCCACAGAATGATGATCCAATTTTTTTACCCCTTTGTGATAGGGAAACACTGTAATCGCCTAAATTAGCACAATGAATCTCTTTTGGACTGCACCTAATGCTAGAAAACTATTTTGTAAGCAACACAGTGGTGCAGCAGTAGATTTGCTGCCACAGCACCAGAGAGCCGGGTTTGATCCTTACTTTGGCCGCTGTCTGAATGGAGTTTATACTTTCTCCCAAAGACCTACATGAATTTTCTCCAGGAGTTCTGGTGTCCTACCATACTCCAAAGAAGGACAGGTTTGTAGGTTAATTGGCTTTGTAAAATTGTAAATAGTCCCTAGTGTGTGTAGGATAATGTTAGTGCGTGGGGAACGCTGGTTGGCATGGACTGGCGGTCATGTTTCCATGATGTATCTCTAAACAACAAAATCACAATTGTGCACAGTACTGCAACTGTGTCTTCTTCAGTGCCTTGTACAATTATAACCATGCCTCCCTATTTTTAAACTTCCACCCACTTGCATTGAAAACCAATTTGCCATTTGCCTTCCTAACTCCTTACTGCACTTGTCTGCCAGCTTGTTGTGATTTGTGCATGATTAGGTAATTCTGTACTTCACTCATTTGCAATCTTTCTCCATTTAGGTAATAGTGTATCTTTAGTTTCCTCTTACCGCTTGCCAGGTCCTCACACTGTCCCACATTTAATGTAATTTATCAAGTTGCCACCCATTCACACTATTCTTTATATCCTGTTGATGAGTGCTAATATCTTCAGTGCAATATGCCCTCACACCTATGTTCATATCAAGGATACATTTTATCTTATACTTTACCATCTCACCAGGTCATTAATACCAATTATAAATAGTCGAGGGCCAAGAACTGGTTGTTGGGACATTTCAGAAGTTAAAAAATACATTTCTTAAGACTCTATCTTCTATGTAATAACCAGTCTTCAATTCATGCTGACTCAGTTCCTATAGTATCATGGTACACATCCATCAATGTTTAAAAATATTGCAGCATCTATCTTTTCCATGCTTTCAGTCATTGAGATCCATACTGGATTTTACTCCTCTGGGTAAAAAATGTGTTTCTCATCGATCCTCTAATTTTTTTACCAATTAATTCAAATTTGATTGTGATCTTCAAAGGCCCTTCCTGTTTACTCCATTCATGCCCTTTGTCATCTTAGGTGCCTCAATAAGAGGCATTGGATAACTATTTTGGTATATTCAAGGCTTTGGTTAATGAAGTTTTACATCACCTATGCCTCATCCACCACTTTAAGGACCAGTGAACATTTATTCCAATGTTCTTCTGTACCTCCGCACCACTCAACATATTCATGTTTATTATGTATTTGTTTTCTCTCTTACATCTTCCCCAAAGCAAGATCTCAAAACGTTCTGGATTTTATTTGATTTGTCACTTTATCTCCTACTGACCATCTACATCTTTTTTTTAATCACAAGGAGTTTCTTTCTTCCCCATGCCAACCAAAGGCTCAAATATCGTAACATGTTACAAGCCTCTTCATTGCTCTCACTGTAAACAAGTCCAATTCATTAATATGCATCTCCAAACATTAGACTGATTATTGAGCCCAGTGGTATCCAATGGTAATAGTCTTCCAATAACAAATGCACCCATATCACGTTTATGTTTTATCGCTTCATCCAAGCAAGTGTTTGATTTAATTTTAGATCACTGCACAAGCCCAGTGGCCTCTATAAAATGGCAGATTGCATACATGGAAATACTGGCATCAGTTTCATCCCACTGCCTAATGATTTAACCTGAAAATAATCTACAAAGCCCTAGGCTTGTGTGCCCCTGTAAACGTTGTCGTTGTTACGAATAGGGATATTATGCTTCTATTATGCTTCTTTATTATTATTATTATTATTATTATTATTATTATTATTATTATTATTATTATTATTATTATTATTTATTATTATTATTATAGCGATATTATTCTTCTATGCATCTGGCCAACTGCAAGACCAGTTCAGAACGTGGATTGAATACAATCTCAGCAAAGGGTTGATATATGTTTTGCATCAATACGTATCTGCCCCCGTGACTGTCACCAGTATGCACACAGAGGGATAATGACATGAATTGTTCTTACCAAAATCAATTTCCAATTTTGTACTACAGTCTTTCCATAGCACAGTTGAAAATGAAAGATATCCTTCTAAGTCTATTTAAAATGACCCAAGAGCTACTTAATAATCACTTGCTACATTATTTATTATGGAATTATGTTAGAATTTCCTATATTTAGCTCATTCAATTATGTTATATTCTGCAGCATATTTTCAGATCACACAGGATTGTCAACACTTCTTTCAGCCACAATATATATATTTTTTTAAAGTAGAATCTGCTATTTTTTACATAATGACAGTTTGCTCGTATTACAATGCTAATCCATGCAGGTTAGGTGCACTACGGATAGGATTGGCTTCATGCAGCAATTATACGAAACTGCAGACAGCGGCAATTTAATGTGTCAAGTTCCCACGGTTGATTGTAAGCTCCCCGATAGTTACGCAAGTTAAACATTCCTTAATGTTTCATGTCTAATAAAAATAAAATGATAGGGTGAAAACTTTACGTGGAGATTTGTTCAGTCTCTTATTGTAAACCTTGAACTTATTCCCATGGTAACCATGGGCTCACCGTATCAGAGATATTCCCTTTGTTTTATCCATTCATCAGAGAGTATATTTCTGAGAGGATGTTAATGTAGAGTTTGAACCAACCATTGGGGGGAACTGCCTTTGGGGAAAATTCTTTTCTTGTTTGTCAGTTCTCATCTTTACAAAAGTGCACAAAATTCAAATGCTAGAAATAAAGGTAAGATATTTAGAAATAGATATATCTGGTAGTAACTAATAGGATACTCTCTGCAACTTAAAACAAACTACTTTTCGCTCTCTTTCAGTTCTGACAAAGAGTCTTTGACCATGAACAATAACTCCCATTTTATTTCCGCATACGCTACCTTACCTGTTACCTGTTACCTGTGGCGGGTGGGGGGAGGGGAAGGGGGAAACTTTATTTCATAGTCCCTACCTGGTCGGAGAGGCGGCTTCCCTCCGAGCTGCTTCTTCGCCCCTTCCTCGCGGCCTACCATTGGACTGGAGCGGCGTTTCCTGTCGGGACCTGCCTGAACCCCAGCTTCGGCGGCAGCACACTGGGGCACCATCACGGAGCGGGCGATGCCTTACCGGGTTGCCATGCGGAAAGCTCCGGAGTGCTGTGACCGCCGACTTCAACATCGAGGAGCTGCGGTCTGCAGAGCATCCAGCCATGGGCGGCGCTGGATTAAAAACACCACGGAGCCTGGGATCTGAGATCGCCAGAGTCGGAGCTCCGACCAGCGTGGCCTGAGGGCTTTGGGTGATGCAGTATCCGGGGAGGAAGCGGCCGCTCCAGATATTCCAAGCCGCTGAGGAGTGTTCACCCGACGCCAGAGCTCTATCTTCCCGGCAAGAGGGCCTATAACATCGGACTGGCTGGGGAGGCCAATAATAGGCCCCGATCTCGAGTGATCACACAGGAAAAGGACTGAACTTTCTGTCGCCTTTCCCCACAGTGGAAAATTTTGATTCTGCTGTGGGGGGACGCTCATGTTGAATTCTATAATGTGTTGTGTAATTTTTCTTTTTTTTAATTTTTCTATGGATGTATGGAAACCTAATTATTTCTTCTATGTAAAGCACTTTGGTTTCAACGCGAGTTGATTTAAACATGCTATATAAATAAAATTGGCTTACTTACTTGCTGTGTTTCCAGCATTTTCTGCTTTTAGTTCAAATTTTCAGCATTTTTGTTTTATTTTTCTTTCAGCTAAAGATGCATGGACGATGGGAAACTTTGCAAACAGTTATTTCTCTGGGATTTCTCTCCATGCCAAGAATGATCATAAACAGCATTGAGATGAAGAACGTTTTCAGGATGAAATATATAAGCCAATCTTCATCTTTCCCTTGTGGAGGAAGGAACTGCAGATGCTGGTTTACACCAAAGGTAGACCCAAAATGCTGGAGTAACTCAGCGAGACAGGCAGCTTCCTTGGAGAGAAGGAATGACTGGTTTTGGGTCGAGACTGAAGAAGGGTCTCGATCCGAAAGGTCACCTACTCCTTCTCTCCAGATTTGCTGCCTGTCCCGCTGAGTTACTTCAGCATTTTGTGCTTATCTTTCCCTTTCTTTCTAGTATGTGAATTTTGTGTACTTTAAAATAGATGAGAACTGACAAAAAAGGAAGAGTATTTTGCCTCACAGGCAACCCCCTCCAAAGATTGGTTAAAACACAGCTTCTTCCTGAATTTATCTTTTAATATTATTTCATAGTTTGTTTTATCCTGGCCTCAAAAGGCAATATTCCTTGGAAGTAATATCTATATTACTAAAAGTCTGATCTTGACCACTTTTGGCCCACTGTGCTGCAAATTCCGAGAGAACGCCGCCACCTACGGCCGTCATTTTTGGCCACCTCGATCAGAGCCCATGTCTGCCTTCCTGGATCAGAGTATTTTTCCCATCGATGAAAAATCAGAGAGAAATTAATGTTTTTTTATAAAATTCACCATTCTCTCTGCTGCCCCTGCTGGAGGGAGGGGGAGGGACTATAAAACCAGGAAGTGGTGTGCCTCAATCAGTCTGTAAGATGGAGGTCACTCTGAGCTCTGAACAAATATCTACACAACTGAGAGTAAGTACCCTTAATGAGGTTTGAAAATGAAAATATGGTTAGTTTGAAGTAAAAAAGCATTGCTTGCAAATGGTTGTTTGGGGGATTTGGGTTGAAGTAAAAAGGCACTCTCTCTCTCTCTCTCCCCTCCTCTCTCGCCCCTTGTCTCTCTCCCTTTCTCTCCCCCCCCCTCCTCCCCCCCCCCCCCCCCCCCCTCTCCCCCCCCTCCTCTTCCCCCCCCTCCTCCCCACCCCCCTCTTCTCTTTCCCCCCTCCTCTTCTCTTCCCCCCCTCCTCCCCTCCTCCTCTCCCCCCCCACCTCCCTCCTCCTCTTTTCCCCCCTTCCCTCCCCCCCCCTCCTCTTCTCTTCCCCCCCTCTTCCCCCCCTCCTCTTCCTCCCCTCCTCCCTCCCCCCCCCCCCCTCCTCTCCCCCCCCTCCTCTCCTCCCCCTCCCCTCCCCTCCCTCCTCTCCCCCCCCCCCTCTTCGTCCCCCCTCCTCCTCGTCCCCCCCCTCCTCTTCCCCCCCCCCCCCCCCCCCCCCACAACCGCACGTTGGGGGAACAGACCCAACTAGTCTGCACTTAGTCTAGTATGTGACAATAAATTAATATTTATTTACCAATGATGAATTTCAATTTCATTATAATTTTTCGCATCTCAGTGCCTGTGATACATTCAATGCCATCACAATTAATATTTCATTACCAGGAGTTTCTTCCATAGTTGTATGCATTTTCCCAGAAAAACTAATTCTTAAATATAGGGAGGTAATTGTACATGTGGTTCGTAAGGTCTACGGGTGGGACTTCCCCAAGGAATTCAGGTGATATCACAACCACAGAAATGAATTGCAAGCAGTTCATAAATACAGACTGATAGTGGAGATGTGTTGAAATATACTTCAACTTGTGACATTTTTTATAAATATGTACAGTTCCAGCTTGCAGAATCAATGTTACTTAGCTTTGACACTATTTTTGCTTGGAGGAGGAATCATGGAGGCTAGCCAGATAAATCCTGCATCTTGTAATCAAATTATTTAACTGGAATGCAGTTATGTATTTATCTACGTGTACAAAGAAATAGCACATCTGAAGCATATTGAAAAGCAATTCTCGGTAATCCTTGAAAATACTTATATTATATTATCAGCGGCAAAAAGAGATATGAAGATAAACTAGATTGATTTTACTACCTTAGCAATCATGTACCTAATGCTAGGGACAGTTTCATTCCTATCACAGATGGAAGCCATTTGACCCATCAACATACAACCTGTTCTTTATTATAACCTGAGCCTTATCTCACTGCCCTGCATTTAACCACTCAGCCTCTAATCCAATGTTATCATAAAAATGCCTTGTTTCTGTCTCCATGTACCATAACATCTCATGTTATAGCAACCCTCAGCATAAGTAAATGTCCCTAACCTCCTGCTTCATAATGCTTTGCGATAAATCTCAGCTATCAATCTTCAGGCATTACTGAAGATGACATGGAATTAATGGTTAAACAGCTGGATGTACCAGTCGGTCTATGCAAAGATTCTTTAATCTGATCCCAGAGCAAACAAAACAGTGAAAACAATGTGCATTTGTGTAGTATGCTGCATTGTGCTGACATAGCACGATATATTAAGCAAGGCATATCACAGCAGTATTATAAAACAAAATATGACTGCCAGACATTACAAGATATTAGTTAGGTCAATTTGCCCAAGAGCGTGATTGTAATAATAGTTTTAAAAGTTAGAGAAAGAGGAAGAAATGATTTGGAGGTAAATTCCATAGCTCAGGGCTTTAGTGAGGAGGAACTCCTGCCAGTAAAATGAAAGGTGAGCACAAGGCAGAATTAAAAATTGCAGTGCTTGTAAACTGATTTATAAATGAATTGTGTAGAATACTTCATAGAAAATTGTTGAATTCTTCTCTCCTGATACAAAATTAAATGTGCCTCTGAAGGACTTTGTTATAATTAACATCAAGAAAAAAGTATTCTCAAAGCACTTTTCAAAATTAACCATAATTTACTTTGGTTTTGGTTGACAAATTAAAATGTCAAACGAGCATGGGAAATATATTCCATTCAAGGTCTATCAATAAAATTATGAGAGAAAAAAAAATCACTATGATCAACATTAAAAATCTATACTTTACAATATAGAAAAATATAAGACTTAGTTGACTGATTGAATTGCTTGCATCTGAGCTCGGAGGCTGTGGTTTCAAGGCCAACTCTAATAATTTAAACACAGAAATCTAAACCCATGCTTGCTCACAGTCCTCATGGAATCATCCACTGTTTAATCCTTTTGATCGAATCTCCAACAGAGTTTGTGTCTACTGTCACAGGTGAACATAAAAGATCCAAAGGCTCGTTGAATAGCTGGAGTGGTTGCTTCCTGAATCCTGGCCGAAACATATTGTCCAACCTAATTTTGTAGTAGTAACATTGAACATTAAAAAAATAATACCACAATGCCTCTCTGGGAGGCTGTTGCATACAATGTGGGTACTGAATTTACACTATTACACCTCAAGCAAAGAGCACTTAATATGCTTTAAGATGTCCTGAACTTGCAAAAGACATTATATCAATGCAATTATTTCTCTCTTTTCTGGTGACAATACTAACCTGTATTAAAGTTTTAGGTGTTAGTTTGTGTGCCTTTGGCCCATTGATTCCATGTAAACTATTGATCACAGTTTAGACTAGTTCTATGTTATCCCACTTTCTCATCCACTCCCTACATATAAAGTAATTTACAGAGGCCAATTAACCTACAAACCCACACACCCTTGAGATGTGGGAGGAAACTAAAGCACCCAGAGTAAACTCAGACAATCACATGGAGAACATGCAAACTCCAAACAGAGAGCCCCCAAGATTAGGATCAAACCCGGATCTCTGGTGCTGTGAAGAAGCAGCTCTACCAGCTGCACAACCATGCTGCCAGTAGTGATTTCATCTCAATGACTTAAAGCAGAAAGAGTAAGATTATTTTAAATTTAAAAGTCACTTGTTGGAAGGAAGGAACAGGTACTGCGGCTACAGTGAATTAAACCAGATGAACATTCACACAATTTCTACCAGCTCCTGTGGTTGGGCTTCTTGCCAAATTTGAGGAGCTACAGCTGTGGATTCTGTGCCTCCTGCAGCATGACCCTATTTTCCTGACTGCATGTGGTAATGGGAAATATATCCTGAGCACACCCCATCTGTCAGAACACCTGATCCTCAATAAACACAGCCACTGGTGGAATTAGTTAATGATGATGTGGGGGACAATCTGGAAGATGTACGGCTAAATGACCACCCCACTAACAAAGTGCTTTGTTTACAATGCTTTCTACAGAAAAAAATACATTACCAGTATGCCCTAGTCAAAATGATATAATTCAAAATATATTAAGACGATGTTTGTGTAGAATTCAGTGAATATTTACCATCAGCTCATTAAAATATCCATAATTTTGCATTTCCCAGTAGCATAGTCAGTCAAAAACCTGCCTTCTATCCAGATGGTCAGGAGTTTGAAGTTCCTGGGCTTCAGGTTCTTGTCATTTTCCCCCACCTGCAAATGTTGATAATGATTTTTGTCAGCTCCTGGTGAGGCTGGTTTGCTAAAGAATAGAATCCCATGGAAGAGTATTTTTTTTTTAAAAAGCATAAAGGTACACCTGCCCATCATTGCTGGAGCAGTAAAGATTAAAAAAGGAGAATGATTATTTTTGAGATAATCATTTCACTCGATATGATGGAAGCTGTATCTCTGGTTAATGCAGGTGGAAAAAAACATAAACAGCTGTTAAAATACAAACAGAAACCCATTCTGCAATAGTCTCAGTATGTAGACACCGGAATCCATTTGATTTCACATAAGTGCAGATATTTAAGAGTGATGAGAGGTAAAATCACAATACTCTGCACATATTTATTAATCTGTAATATTGACATTTTATTTAGTTTAGTATAGTTTAGTTTATTGTCATGTGTACCGAGGTACAGTGAAAAGCTTTTGGTGCGTGCTATCCAGTCAGCAGAAAGACAATACATGACTACAATCGATCCATTTACAATGTATCGATACATGATAAGGGAATAATGTTTAGGGCAAGGTAAAGCCAGCAAAGTCCAATCAAGGATTGTCCCAGGGTCACCAAAGAGGTAGATAGTAGTTCAAGACTGCTCTCTGATTGTGGTAGGATGATCCAGCTGCCTGATATCAGCTGGGAAAAAACTGTTCCTGAAACTGGAGGTGTGTGTTTTCACACTTCTATACATTTTGCCTGATGGGAGAGGGGAGAAGAGCGAGTGCTAGGGTGTGACATCCTTGATTATGCTGCTAGCCTTGCCGAGCCAAACGTGAAGTATAAATGGAGTCAATAGAAGGGAGTTTGGTTTGTTTGATGGTCTGGGCTGGGACCACAATTTGCTGCAATTTCTTGTGGTCTTGGATGGAGCTGTTCCCAAACCAAGCTATGATACATCCTGATAAAATTATTTCTACGGTGCATCTGTAGAAGTTGGTGAGAGTTTGTAGTGGATATGTCACACTTTTTTAGCCTTCTAAGGAATAGAGGCGTTAGTGTGCTTTCCTGGTTGTTGCTTCAGTATGGGTGGTCCAGGAGAAGTTGTTGGTGATATTGACTCCCAGGAATTTGAAGTTTTTAACAATCTCTACTTTAGCATCATCAATGCAAACTGAGGTATGTGCACCACATTGCTTCCTGAAGATGATCACTTTCCCCTTTGTCTTGCTGACATTGAGAGAAAGGTTGTTGTCTCGACACCAGGATATAAGGTTCTCAATCTCCTTCCTATATTCCCTCTTATCACTATTTGATATTCAGCCCACAATGGTGGTGTTGGCTGTAAATGTGAAAATTGAATTAGATTTATACATGGCTGCGCAGTCATGGGTGTACAAGGATTAAAGAAGGGGGCTGAGAACGCATCCTTGTGGAGTCCCCGTGTTGAGGATTATCGTAGAGGATGATTTAGAGTCATAGATTCAAAGATTAATACAGTGAGGAAACAGGCCCTTCAGCACAACTCGCACACACCAGCCAACTAATTGGAGAAGCACTTGCCTGCGCTTGGTCCATAACCCTCTAAACCTGCCCTTTCCATGTAACTGTCCAACTGTTTCTTAAACAATGGGATAGTCCCACCCTCAACTACCTCCTCTGGCAGCTTGTTTAAGGATAAGGGAGAAATCCTTTACGACCGAGATGCGAAAAACATTTTTCACACAGAGTGGTGAATCTCTGGAACACTCTGCCACAGAAGGTAGTTGAGGCCAGTTCATTGGCTATATTTAAGAGGGAGTTAGATGTGGCCCTTGTGGCTAAAGGGATCAGGGGGTATGGAGAGAAGGCAGGTACAGGATACTGAGTTGGATGATCAGCGATGATCATATTGAATGGTGGTGCAGGCTCGAAGGGCCGAATGGCCTACTCCTGCACCTATTTTCTATATTTCTATGTTCTATACACCCACCACCCTCTGTGCTTATGTGGATCTCGGAGAAGCAGCAATCAAAGAGATGCAGGGGGAAGAGCTTATTGTCTGAAACCTATGGGAAAGGTGAGGGGAAAAACAGTTTAAAACTGAGGAATTTGATTTATAAATTGGCAAATTAGGCAATTTATCGGTCAATATAAGCAAGGCTGCTCTAGGGGAGTGGCAGTGAGGGAGTGGCCTTGTGAGGGAAGTGCCTTGTGAGTAAAGTGTGAGTCTTTGTCTCAAGAGATTTCGGTGAGGAGGCTGAGGAGAGGAGATTACGCAATATGCTGGTGAGGACGGGACACGGTGAACACATGACGGGTAGGATGAGACAGTGTGATGTTTGCAAGATGTGGGAGCCCAGGGACACAGATGGAGCCTCTGGCTGCTACAACTGTGGCAAGTGTGTCCAGGTTCATCTCCTGATGGACCGTGTTGGGACACTGGATGAACTCAGGGCCATCCGGGAAAATGAGAGTTTCCTGGACAGGACCTACAGTGAGGTTGTTATGCTGAGGGTACCGGAAGAACGAAAGTGTGTGACTGAGTGAAAGGGTGGTAACCGTGGAGTGCAGGAGACCCAGGTGGCTGTGTCTAATGAAAACAGGTACGCCGGGGACCCCTGGAGAGGAGCTCTGACAGCCCCCCCTGTGGTCTGCGGTGTTTCTGGCTGCGGTGCGGTGGGAACTTTAAATCTTCAACCGTCGGTCTGCGGCCTACACCAACCAGAAGCTGCGGTCTCCGGAGGGGGAGGCACCGTTTCAGGGCTTACCTTGACTTTCACTCATCTAGACGCCCGCAGCGGCGGCTGCGGAGGGTTGAGGTCCCGACCACGGGGGAAAATGGAGGAGGACTGGCCAAAATTTGTGCCTTCCACCACAGTGATGAATGCTGTGGTGGATGTTTGTGTTACAATTTTATTGTGTTTTTGTGTGTACTTTTTCATTGTACCGCTGCTGGCAAATTCATTTCACTTGCGCTTAATGTGCAAGTGACGAATAAAACATGTTGTATTGTATTGAGAGGGAGAAGGGTAAATCGGAGGTGTCAGTGTTACAGTTGAATACAGGGGACGATGGAGCTATGAGGGAGGAGCTGGCCAAAGTTGACTACAAGATACAAGATAGATTTATTCATCACATATCCCATACAGCCATACAATTTAAATAAAGGGACACAACACACTATAGGGTTTGACATTAAACATCTCCATACAGCAGAATCAAAGTTTCCCACTGTGTGGGAAGGCACCAAAGTCAGTCTCTTCCTCCATTGTTCCCCATGGTCAGGGCCTCCCCGTGCCCTCCGCAGTTGCAGCTACGGGCGGCCCGATGTTCAGGACCGCTCGCCGGGGTGTTGTAAGTCCGACGTCGGGGCTGCGGGACGTCCTCAATGGCATGGACACCATAGTCGGCCCCCTCCTACCGGAGTCGGTGAATTCCAAAGTCCGCAGGCTGCGCCGGGTGGAGACTGCTGCTGGAGACCCTCTGCAAGGCGCCCTAGGACTCCACAATGCCATTCAGCGCCGCCCGTGTTGGAAGCTCTCCGCACCAGAGCTCCACGATGTTGGAGCAACGGTTCAACGCTCCGGAGCTCCAAACGGCGACCCAGGTAGGTATCGCCCGCTCCGCGGTGACTCCAGCGCTGCGCGGCCGCTGTAGCAGCCCTTGTCCGGTTCCCGGTCCCCGGCAGGAAAGGCCGCTCCGATCCAGCTGGTAGGGTGCGAGGTGGGGGGCAAGGACGCGACTCGGAGAAATAGTCGTGTCCCCGCCAGGAAGAGACTGGGAAACGGTTCCCCCCTTACCCTGCCCCCCTCCCCCACATAGAAAAGTAAAAGTTTCCCCCAACACAAGACTTTAGACTAACTAAAAATAAAAAAAATATATAGAAATAACAGACAGGCTGTAGGTAGAGGCTGCTGCCAGTGCAGCGCCCCTAGTGGACTAGAAAGATACCCTAGCAGGGATGACAGTGGAACAACAATGGTAGGTATTTCTGGGAATAATACAGAAGGTGCAGGATCAATTCATTCCAAAGAGGAGGAAAGATTCCAAGGGGAATAAGGGGCGAGCGTGGCTGACAAGGGAAGTCTGGGACAGTGTAGATTGGTTATTGCATGGGAACCAATCATAGTAGAGTAGCATCATTAACCCCACCTTACTCTATGCAGTATATTAACACCCATTTCCTACATTAGGTTCTTGGAAGCGATAGCGATGAACTAACAACCTGCTGTACCGCCATACCAGGTGTTACAATTAAAGATTACTTTAGACTCCAGACCTGTGTAACGATAATCATTAAAATTCAACCCTAAGAAATGCAAGTTCCGGGTTCCGGAGGTCACCTATGTCGGACAAGTGTTCACTTCTGATGGTCTTAAGGCTGACCCAAAGAAAACTGCTGCCTTCAGAGAAATGGCAGCCCCTACCAACGTGCTAAGCCTACAATAATTTCTGGGTATGGTGAACTATCTGGGAAAGTTCATACCGAATCTCAGCGAACTAAGTTCACCACTGAGACAACTCAAGGACACTGAGTGGACCTGGTACCAGCAGCATCAACAGGTATTTGATTTTTTTAAAAATCAAAGCTCGCCAGCGCTCCCATCCTGAAATACTTTGATCTGAAGCGTCCTGTCACGATAACCTGCGTTGCCTCACAATACGGGCTGGGCGCAGCCTGCCTTCAAACATCTGCCGATGGGACTGTACTACCTGTACCTTATGCCTCCCGCACCATGTCGGACACCGAACAGCGATGCCTCACAATATGGGCTGGACGCAGCCTGCCTTCAAACATCTGCCGATGGGACTGTACTGCCTGTATCTTACGCCTCCCGCACCATGCCGGACACCGAACAGCACTATGCACAGATCGAGAAAGAGCTGCTAGCTGTGGTCTTCGCTTGCTCAAAATTCAAGGACTTCATCTTTGGAAACACTTTCACAGTCGAAACAGACCACCAACCACTTGTAACCATCCTGAACAAACCTATACACGCAGCACTTGCACAACGGCAGCGCATGATGATGCAGCTCCAACGGTTCGACTTCAGAATCGTTTACAAAAAAGGAAAGGACATGCTCGTTGCTGACACTCTCTCTCATGCACCACGTGCATCCAGTGAGCGACACCCCTATGAACGTGATGAGCTTACGGTTCTCAAGATCGACTTTGTTCACACGGAACGCCTGCGCCGTCTGGCTGAACACACAGCCGCTGACGGCACTCTTCAGCTACTCCCATCCATAATCAAAAGAGGCTGGCCAGATAGACAATCCAGCACACCATTGGAGGTGCAGCCATTTTTCCTAGTCCACGATGAGCTGGTAATACAGGATGGTGTCATATTTAAAGGTCACAAAGTCGTGATCCCTTCATCCTTACAAGATGAATACTGCAAAGAGGCATACAACGGTCACCCAGGTATCGATGCCACATTGGCCCACGCACAGAACATGTTCTACTGGCCTGGCATGGCCAAGTACATATGGGACAGAACAACTTCCTGTCCCCTCTGCAACAGTTTGGCACCACACCAACAGAAACAGCCTCTGCTACAACAACCCCCACCAGCACTGCCTTGGACGTCGCTGGCAGCAGGCATTTTCGAATGGCACGGTAAACACTACCTGGTCCTAGTTGACTACTACTCCAACTGGTTCAAACTCTATTTACTGCCCACCATCACATCCAACATGGCCATTCAAAGCTACAGAGACACTTTTCCGTATTCGGCGCACCAGTCTGCCTACGAACTGGCAACAGAAGACAATATACCAGTCATGCATTCAAACACTTTGCCAACTGGTGGAACTTCCACCATGTCACAAGCAGCCCTGAATACCCTCAAAGTAACGGGCTCGCTGAATGGGCCATCGGGAGCACAAAACAACTGATGGAACGCTCCTACCTGGCCAAGTCAGATGTGTATCTCGACCTTTTAAACCTCAGAAACATCTCCAGAGACGGGATCCGAGGCTCACCAGCCCAACGCCTGATGTCTCGGACAACACGACCTCCGATACCTTTTGCCCAGCCACAGGTGTTCAAGCCAGCCGAGGTCCAGAAGTGCATCCAGGAGAAACACAACATCAAAGAAACGATCCCATGACAAGTCCAGCAAACCTCCAAAACCACTACTGCAGGGTCAAGTCGTCCGTTTGCAGACTACTGTGGGACATTCCCTTCTAGGTTTCGTTGTCGGCCCATCTAAGGAACCCCGCTCCTACCTTGTCAACGTCAATGGTGCTCTGTACAGACGGAGCCGCCAACATTTGCTGCTTGTAAAAGAACCTCGTCCGCCACCAGCCGATCCTTTTGCTCCACCTCTGATGTTCAAACCACCTGCTACTGTTGCTATCACTAGTCCCAGCATGCCCCGTTCTCCGCCACGACCGGCGACCCCGACTAACAACAATACTACCTCTCCCGCATGCTCACCTTACCGGTCGCCTAAAGTGTCCCCAGCTGCTTTTTTCCTCCCGGGCTCACAGACTCCTTCCCCCACTAATTCTTCTGGTACGGAGGGAGAGGGGTTGGTCCATATGCGTACGGGCTGTATTAGTGGACCGCCTGACAGATACGGCGAGTATGTTTAAATTTGCGTGTACTACCTGTGCTTAACTATATTCGCTCTTTATGGGGAAGGATGTAGATTGGTTATTGCATGGGAACCAATCATAGTAGAGTAGCATCATTAACCCCACCTTACTGTATGCTTTATATTAAAACCCACTTCCTACATTAGGTAGTCTCGTAAAGCGGCAGTGATGAACTAACAACCTGCTGTAATGCTATACCATGTGCTACAATTAAAGATGACTTTAGACTCCAGACCTGTGTAACGATAATCATTTACAGACAGTATAAAAATAAAAGAGAAGAGTATAACTTAATAGTCAATAGTCAATCAATAGTCAATAGTCAATTTAATTGTCATTTGGACCCCTTGAGGTCCAAACGAAATGCCGTTTCTGCAGCCATACATTACAAACAAATAGACCCCAGACACAACATAATTTACATTTTACATAAACATGCATCACATTGCTGTGATGGAAGGCCAAAAAAACTTCTCTCTCCACTGCACTCTCCCCCCCCCCGATGTCAGAGTCAAAGTCAAAGCCCCCGGCTGGCGATGGCGATGGCGATTGTCCCGCGGCATTAAAGCCACGCCGGGTGATGCGAGGTCGCACACCGGGTCTTGGTGTTAGAGCCCCCGGCGTGCGCTCGCAGAGTCCCGCTGCCATTGCAAGCCGCGCGGGGCGGTGATGTTAGGCCCCGCTCCAGGAGCTCTTCGACCCCGCCACTCGGGCGGGAGAAGTCGCCGTTGCAGGGGCCCAGAAAGGCGGTCTCCCTCCAGGGATCCGCGGGCTCCCGGTGCCGACGTCCGCAGACCCGCAGTAGCAGCCTCCTAGTCTCCGGAGGTCAGGCCGCAGCAGCAGCAGCAGCAGCAGCAGCAGCAGCAGCAGCACTCCTCCACTGCTCCACCCGCTCCGGACTCGGCCAGCTCCACGACTCCGCGACGGTGATGGTGAGTCGTCGGCACCAGAGTCCCCGGTCTTCTTCTGTTGGAGGCCGCACCTCCTTGCAGCCCCAATGGCAACGGAGACCGACAAGAAAAGGTCGGGTCTCCCGTGCAGGGAGAGATTTAACTTAGCAAAGATGAGCGGGAAGCAAGAGGAATGGGTAATGTTTAAAAAGCAACAAAAGAAAGTAAAAAGGCAATATAGGGAGAAAAGATGAGGTACGAAGGTAAGCTAGCCAAGAATATAAAGGAGGATAGTAAAAGCTTCTTTAGTTATGTGAATAGGAAAAGTAAGTTAAGACCAAAGTTGGACCCTTGAAGACTGAAAAAGGTGAATTTATTATGGGGGAACAAGGAAATGTCAGATGAGTTGAACAGGTACCTTGGATCCGTCTTCACTAAGGAGGACACAAACAATCTTCCTAATATACTAGTGGTCAAAGGATCTGGGGTAACGGAGGCACTGAAGGAAATCCACAGTAGGCAGGAAATGGTGTTGTGGAGACTGATGGGACTGAAGGCTGATAAATCCCCAGGGCCTGATGGCCTGCATCCCAGGGTACTTAAGCAAGTGGCTCTAGAAATTGTGGATGCATTGGTGATAATTTTCCAATGTTCTATATATTCAGGATCAGTTCCTGTGGATTGGAGGGTAGCTAATGTTATCCCACTTTTTAAGAAAGGCGGGAGAGAGAAAACAGGGAATCATAGACCAGTTAGCCTGACATTGGTGGTGGGGAAGATGCTGGAGTCAGTTATAAAAGATGAAATGGCGGCACATTTGAATAGCAGTAACAGGATCGGTCCGAGTCAATATGGATTTACGAAGGGGAAATCATGCTTGACTAATCTTCTAGTATTTTTTGAGGATGTAACTAAGGAAATAGACAATGGAGAGCCAGTGGATGTAGTGTACCTGAACTTTCAGAAAGCATTTGGGCAAAATTAGAGCACATGGTATTGGGGGTAGAGTGCTGACATGGATATAAAATTGGTTTGCAGACAGGAAACAAGAGTAGGGATTACCAGGTCCCTTTCAGAATGGCAGGCAGTGACTAGTGGGGTACCGTAAAGCTCGGTGCTGGGACCGCAGCTATTTACAATATACATCAAACATTTAGATGTAACATTAAATTCAAAGCTACATTAGCAAATTTACAGATGACTCAAAGCTGGGTGGTAGTGTGAACTGTGAGGAGGATGCTATGAGAATGTAGGGTGACTTGGACAGTTTGGGTGAGTGGGCAGATGCATAGCAGATGCAGTTTAATGTGGATAACTGTGAGGTTATCCACTTCAGTAGCAGAAAGAGGAAGACAGATTACTATCTAAATGGCGTCAAGTTGGGAAAAGGGGAAGTACAATGGGATGTGAGGGTCCTTGTTCATCAGTTACTGAAAGTAAAGCCCCTGTCCCACGTATGTGTCCTTGGCACGCAAATGAGGCGCGACGGTCCCACAAAGGTCGCGTGCGATTTCATGCGCCTGCACAGCCGTCTGGAGCACGTGACGTCATTTGAAGATGGACACAAAATACTGGAGTAACTCAGCGGGACCGGCAGCATGTCTGGAGAGAAGCAATGGGTGACATTTTGTGTCGACAGTCTTCTGTCTGAAAGAACGGTCTTGACCCAAAACGTCATCCATTCCTTCTCTCCAGAGATGCTGCCGGTTCCACTGAGTTACTAAAGTATTATGTGTCTATCTTCAATTTTCTTGGCCCCACTCTGGGAGTAGAAGTGGGGTCGTATCCGGACCGCGACGGCCGTGAGCCGCAGGCCGAGATTGGCAATCGTTTGCCTGCATGATGCCCGTGTGCCTCGACGCAACGACGAGGTCGTGCACATCAACGCGATGACGAGGTCGTGTAATTTGCGTGCCAAGGACACGTAAGTGGGACAGGCCCTTAAGCATGCAGGTAGTGCAGGCAGTGAAGAAAGCATGTTGGCCTTTATAACAAGAGGAATTTAGTATAGGAGCAAAGATGTCCTTCTGCAGTTGTATAGGGCCCTAGTGAGACCACACCTGGAGTATTGTGTGCAATTTTGGTCCGGCTGGGCTTGTATACTCTGGAGTTTAGAAGGATGAGAGGGTATCTTATTGAAACATATAAGATTATTAAGCGTTTGGTCAATCTAGAGGCAGGAAACATGATCCCGATGCTGGGGGTGTCCAGAACCAGGGGCCACAGTTTAAGAATAAGTGGTAAGCCATTTAGAACTGAGACGAGGAAACACTTTTTCTCACAGAGAGTTGTGAGCTTGTGGAATTCTCTGCCTCAGAGGGCAGTGGAGGTCAGTTCTCTGGATAATTTCAAGAGAGAACTAGATAGGGCTCTTAAAGATAGCAGAGTCAGGGGATATGGTGAGAAGGCAGGAATGGGGTACTGATTGGGGATGATCAGCCATGATCACATTGAACGGCGGTACTGGCTCGAAGGGCTGATTGGCCTACTCCTGCACCTATTGTCTATTGACTGTGTGCAAAAGTTACCCCTCGGAATCCTATTAGATCTTTTCTCCTTCAATAGACATAGACAATAGACAATAGGTGCAGAACTAGGCCAGCCAGTAGGCTAAGCCAGCACCACCATTCAATGTAATCTTGGCTGATCATCCATAATCAGTACCCCGTTCCTGCATTCTCCTCACATCCCTTGATTCCGCTATCTTTAAGAGCTCTCTCTTGAAAGCATCCAGAGAACCGGCATCCACTGCCCTCTGAGGCAGAGAATTCCACAGACTCACAACTCTTTGTGTAAAAAAGTTTTTCCTCATCTCCTTTCTAAATGGCTTACCCCTTATTCTTAAACTGTGGCCCCTTGTTCTGGACTCCCCCAACATCGGGAACATGTTTCCTTCCTCTAGCTTGTCCAAACCCTTAATAATCTTATATGTTTCAATAAGATCCCCTCACTTCCTTCTAAATTCCAGAGTATACAAGCCCAGCCGCTCCATTCTATCAACATATGACAGTCCCGCCAGATATGGAATGTCCTGGTGAATCTATGCTGCACTCCCTCAATAGCAAGAATGTCCTTCCTCAATTTAGGGGATCAGATCAGGCCCCGGAGATTTGTCTACCTTCAAACACGACAGTAACCTCAGTACTTCCTCGACGGTAACCCTGATTGCTCTCATGACACTTCCAGTGACAGCTCCAATTTCCTCTGTCCTACTGTTTTTCTCCTTGGTAAATACAGAGGAGAAATACTCATTGAGGGCCTTGCCCATCTCCTGTGGCTTCACACAGAGGTGACCGCATTTATTCCTGATAGGTCCCAATCTCTCACTAGTTATCTTTTTCCTCCTAATTTATATCACTAAAAGACTGATCTTGACCATTTCCTGTTCTGTATGTTGATTTTAGAAAAAACGTACACTTACGGCTGTGATTTTCGGAAATCTTACTCAGAGTCCCCCTCCGCTGTGTAGGGCAAGAGGATTTTTACCATTGATGAAAAATAAAACAGTTATTAGTGTTTAAAAAATGTTGAACCCTCTCCCCTGAAGGCCCCGCCCCTTCCGGATGGACTATAAAACTCGGAAATGTTGAGTGCGTCAGTCAGTCTCTGCAAGATGGGGGAGTGAGAGGATCACGTCTCTCAGTCTGAGGTGTGAAAACACTGAACACATGTCTACTAAACTGTGAGTGGTTTTACTGAACTGTCAGTGCCCTTAATGTGATTTGGAAATATAGGTTGGAAATGCAAAAGGTGTGTTGCCTTTGGTTTCGAAATGCTAAAGCTGTGTTGCCTTTGGTTTGGAAATGCTAAAGCTGTGTTGCCGTTGGTTTGGAAATGCTAAATCTGTGTTGCCGTTGGTTTGGAAATGCTAAAGCTGTGTTGCCTTTGGTTTGGAATTGCTAAAGCTGTGTTGCTTAATTAAAGTTGCCCAGCCTAATTAAAGTTGCCTTGCCTAATTAAAGTTGCCTTGCCTTCTATATAATTAAAAGTCTAATCTTGACCACTTCCTGTTTGCGCATTATATTGATTTTAGAAAGAACGCTACCACGTACATCTGTGATTTTTGGCCATCTTACTCAGAGTCCCCTCCGCTCATCAGGTGCCAAAGATTTTTCCCATCTATGAAAAATAAAAGAGTTATTAGTGTTTAAAAAATGTTGAGATTCTCTCTCCTGTCAATCACGCCATGAAGGCCACACCCCTTCTGGTGGGTGGGGGGAACTATAAAACCCAGAAGTATGTGCGTGGCTCAGTCTCTGCAAGATGGAGGAGGGACAGGTCACGACCCGCTGTCTTTAGTGGCCTTGCACCCTGCTTGAAATGGTATGAAACTGCACTTGAATTTGGTGGCCTTGCACCCTACTAAAAGTGGTAAGAAACTGCACTTAAATTTGGTGGCCTTGGACCCTGCTTGAGATGGAATTTGAAGGAAAAGCCGTGAGTCAACTGCCAGCCCACCAGTCGTGACTGAGTGAGCTGCCAGCACAACAGGCTTGAGTGACAGAGCCGCCAGCCCAAGAATCCATTTGGCCCACAATGTCCATACCAGTACTCTCGAAACCAGTCCCTTCAGCCCACAACAACCATACTAGTGCTCCAGAAAGCTGAACCCCCCCCCCCCCCCCCCCCCCCCCCCCCCCCCCATCGTTCATTTACCTGTTGTGACAGCAGGAGAACTGCATTGGGTCAAGGTCTCTGGGTAGACTGGATATAATGCATTCCCTAACTAGCCTTTCAAAACATTTCATGATGGTGGAGGTCACTGTATGGTAGTTGTTTTGGCATTAGATCTTGGGGTTTTTTTTTACACTGGGATGATGGTGGTCTTCTTGAAGCAGGTGTTTATTTCAGGACTGAGTAAAGAAAGATTAAAGATATCTGTGAATAATCCCGCTAGCTGCTCCGTGCAGCTACTAAGGACACGGCCAGGAACTCTGTCTAGGCCAGTTGCTTTTTGTGGGTTTATGTTCAGGAAGGGCGATCTAACCTTTGCTACAGTCATCCTTGGGGAGTGGCAAATTGGAGTCCGAAGTGCCAGGTGTCTTTGCCCTGTTGGCCTTCTGCTCGAAGCGAGCATAGAAAGCATTCAGTTCATTGGGCAGTGTCGCACTATCACCAATGATGAAGCCTGACCTTGCTTTGCAGCCAGTTATCTTATTCAGATCTTGCCGCATTCTCCGTGTTTCCAAGTGATTATACTGGGGCTCAAATTTGTGCCGGTATTGTCTCTTGGCATCCTTGATGGCTTTTTGGAGATCATGCAGAGATAATCACAATCTCCTAGTTACTATTTGGTGCTGTGATAAGAAGACCTGCTACGTTTACAACTTGATTCCTTTTCATTCACTGGAGGTAATTCTCACTTTGAGCAATAATGTTAAACAGTCGCATTGAATCAGCTGCAAATTTTGCAAATGAAAACTTGAATAAGTGACAGCTAATCTAATATTGGCCATTTACCACGTGATCTTAAAAATTAAAATTACCCCACCTTGTCTAATATCTCCCTGCATTCCTCAGCCAACAAATTTGCTTTAGTGGCTTGCTTATACATGTGGAATGTCAATTTAATTTGAGAATTAGTAGTCATTTCATGCATCATTTGTGTGCTAAAATGCCTTGGGACATTTGTTTTGACCTTAATCTCTGGATATTTCAATTAGAAACCTAAATTGTAGCAAGCGTGTTATTTACATCAAGAGGGTTTATATGAACATTGATTTTATGCTTAAAGGGTTTCAAAGCCATTAAACAGTCAAAGTTGTAAAGCAATTAGTGAATAAGTACACACCCTTAATTTATCACTTTCTTAATATGGTCACTGGCCAGAAGATAAATGTAATGGAAATAACACCTATGATCAATCCTTCGGATCAACTTATCACAAAATGGATTCTGAAGGTGGAATGATATATGATGCATTAACGTTCAATACTTAAAACGCAGCATCCAAAATTCTTTGAATGAAGGAAGATGCAACATGATCCGAATTTTGGGATACACCTCTAGATCTATCTACGTATCACCTGGGAAGCTCTCCAGAATACATCCATTCCATCTCTGTAAGCAATGGAGAGTGCCTCTGAATTCAGTGCCTGTATGCTTGAGAACACAAACTGTTATTTTAAAGACATAACATTCAGCACAGATATTGCGGGTCAAAGGGTCTGTTGCTGTGCTGTACAGTCCCATGTTGTATCTCAAACAAAAAAAAGCCTGGCAGTCCAAGCAACATCTGTAATGAGAGATAAGCAAAGGTTAACATTTCAGGTTTATGAGCAGAGTTGAGAATAATTAGAGATGGAACAAAAAGAAAGCTTTGTGATGGTGTGAAGGACAGCAAATAGTAAATAATGAAAAGAAATGATAGCTGGAAGCAATTAGCTCTCTCTCTGTTGTACAGCAATGAACTAAAACATGATCAGATGTTAGTTTATATAAGAGACGGAGGATGAATAAAATGCTGAGGAAACTCGGTCGTGCCAGACAGCATCTGCGGAGGGAAATGGACAGGCAGCATTTTGGGATGAGACCCTTCTGAAGTCTCAATACATAGTCTGTCCATTTTACTGGCCAGCTTAGTTCCTCCAGCCCTTTTTTTCACTCTATGATGTCGATAATCAGTCGGCAGTGGACTCTACCATAGCTACTCATTGCTCATTCTGATAAGGTTGGTATCATCTCCTTTGCTGTCAGAGGCCTTAAATGCCTAAAGTTGTCAGAACTTCCTCACAACAATGAATCACCACTGCTATGGTTACTCCTGATTTGCGGATTTGAACAGAGCTGCATTCTGCTTGTATGGAGCTGACCTGAGGCAACAGTTATGTCCAGTTTAATATCGATTAACCACTCAAGAGTTCTCAAGGAAAGGAAAATATGAATCTACAGCATCACCATTAAATCTGTAAAGAAGGAAAACTGTTATTACATGGTCTAGATTTTGATCAATATTGCCATAGTGACATCCTACAAGAAACCTCAAACACCATTAAGTGACTTCAGTGGCAGTTCCCAGTTCAGATTCTATTTAGAGCTTTTATGTTTTTCATGGAGGTTATTACCTGGAGACTATTATTGGATGTTTATCATGGACAGGGGCTTCGATCCATACGTTCCTCGAAGTTGGTGCATTGCTCTATATCTGTGAGAGTAAAGGAATTGGGAGGTTCTTTCCGATACCCCATTTCCGAGAAATTTAAATAAAAAACATATATTTGGGGAAAGAACATGTAGCCCAGACAGATGCACAGGACTGCTATTGATAGAAACATAGAAACAAAGAAAATAGGTGCAGGAGGAGGCCATTTGGCCCTTCGAGCCAGCAGCGCCATTCATTGTGATCATGGCTGATCATCCCCTATCAATAACCCGTGCCTGCCTCCCCCCCCCATATCCCTTGATTCCACTAGCCCCTAGAGCTCTATCTAACTCTTTCTTAAATCCATCCAGTGTCTTGGCCTCCACTGCCCTCTGTGACAGGGAATTCCACAAATTCTCTGGGTGAAAAGGTTTTTTCTCATCTCAGTCTTAAATGGCTTCCCCTTTATTCTAAGACTGTGGCCCCTGGTTCTGGACTCGCCCAACATTGGGAACATTTTTCCTGCATCTAGCTTGTCCAGTCCTTTTATAATTTTATATGTTTCTATAAGAATCCCCCTCATCCATCTAAACTCCAGTGAATACAAGCCTAGTCTCTTCAATCTTTCCTCATATGACAGTCCCACCATCCCAGGAATCAAACTCGTGAACCTACAATGCCTCTATCACAAGGATGTCCTTCCTCAAATTAGGAGACCAAAACTGTACACAATACTTCAGATGTGGTCTCACCAGAACCCTATGCAACTGCAGAAGAACCTCTTTACTCCAATACTGAAATCCTCTTGTTATGAAGGACAACATTCCATTAGCTTTCTCCACTGCCTGCCGTACCTGCACGGCAACATTCAGTGACTGGTGTACAAGGACGCCCAAGTCTTGCTGCACCTCCCACTTATCTAACCTAACCCCATTGAGATAATAATCTGCCCGCTTGTTTTTGCTGCTAAAGTGGATAACTTCACATTTATCTATATTATACTGCATCTGCCACGCATCTGCCCGCTCACTCAACCTGTCCAGGTCACCGTGCAACCTCCCAACATCCTCTTCACAGTTCACACTGCCTCCCAGCTTTGTGTCATCCGCAAACTTGCTAGTGTTGCTCCTAATTTCCTCTTCCAAATCATTAATATATATGATAAACAGTTGCGGCCCCAACATCGAGCCTTGCGACACTCCACTCGCCACTGCCTGCCATTCTGAAAGGGCCCGTTCACTCCTACTCTTTGCTTCCTGTCTGCCAACCAATTTTCTATCCATGTCAATACCCTACCCCCAATACCATGTGCTCTAATTTTGGTCAGCAGCCTTCCGTGTGGGATCTTATCAAAGGCTTTCTGAAAGTCTAGATACACTACATCCACTGGGAGCCCTTCGTTCATTTTACTTGTCACATCCTCAAAAAATTCCAGAAGATTTGTCAAGCATGATTTCGCTTTCATAAATCCATGCTGACTAGGACTAATCCTTTTATTGCTATCCAAATGCCCCATTATTACCCCTTTAATAATTGACTCCAGCATCTTTCCCACCACCGAAGTCAGGCTAACTGGTCTGTAGTTCCCCGTTTTCTCTCTCGCTCGTTTCTTGAAAAGTGGGATAACATTAGCTATCCTCCAATCCGCAGGAACTGATCCTGAATCTATTGAACATTGGAAAATGATCACCAATGCATCCACTATTTCTAGAGCTACCTCCCTGAGGATCCTGGGATGCAGACCATCAGGCCCAGGGGATTTATCATGTTTCAGTCCCATTAGCCTACCCAATACTATTTCTCGCCTAATGAAAATTTATTTCAGTTCCTCTACCCCCTTAGATCCTCTGTCCTCCAGTACATCTGGGAGATTGTTTGTGTTTTTCTTAGTGAAGACAGATCCGAAGTACCTATTCAACTCTTCTGCCATTTCCTTGTTACCCATAATAATTTCACTCGTGACTGCTTTCAAGGGAACCACTTTTGACTTTGCTACTCTTTTTCCCTTAATAAATCTAAAGAAGCTTTTACTGTACTTTATATTCCTGACCAGCTTCCCTACGTACTTCATCTTTTCATCCCGTATTGCCCGTTTTGTTTCCTTCTGTTGTCCGATGAAAGTTTCCCAATCGTTTTGCTTCCGGTTACTCTTTGCTGTGTTATACATCTTTTCTTTTAGTTTTATTCTATCCCTAACTTCTCTTGTCAGCCACAGTTGCCTCGTACTCCCCTTAGAAACTTTTTTGAATGAAATGATCCTGCGTATTCCGGATTATGCCCAGAAATTCTTGCCATTGATGTTCCACCCTCATTCCTGCTAGGATCCCTTTCCAGTCTACCTTGGCCAGCTCCTCTCTCATGCCTTCATAGTCCCCTTTGTTCAACTGCATCACTGACACTTCCGATTTAACCTACTCCTTCTCAAATTGCAGATTAAAACTAATCATATTATGATCACTACCTCCAAGCGGTTCCTTTACCTCGAGTTCTCTTATCATATCTGGTTCATTGGAGAACACTAAATCCAGAATTGCCTTTTCTCTGGTCGGCTCCATTACAAGCTGCTCTAAGAATCCATCTCGGAGGCATTCTACAAACTCTCTTTCTTGGGGCCCTGAATCAACCTGATTTTCCAAGTCTACCTGCATATTGAAATCCCCCATCAACACAGTGGCATTACCTTTGTTACATGCCAGTTCTAACTCCTGCTGCAACCTACACCCTACATCCGGGCTACTATTTAGGGGTCTGTAGATAACACCAATTAGTGTCTTCTTACCGTTACAATTCCTCAACTCAATCCACGGTGACTCTACCTTGTCGGTCCCTATGTCTTCCCTCGCAAGGGACTGAATTCCATCCCACACCAGCAGAGCTACCCCTCCTCTGCCCGTTCTTTCTATAGGATGTATAACCCTGAATATTAAGTTCCCAGGCCCGATCCTCCTGCAGCCACGTCTCAGTAATCCCCACAATGTCATATCTACCAACCTTGAACTGAGCCTCAAGTTCATCTACTTTACTTCTTATACTCTGCACATTCATATACAATACTTTTAATTCCTTACGCATCTCACCTTTCACATCAATCCCCATTACTCTTGGCCATACTCTCCTATCCCTTTGTGAGCTTTCTTTCCCGTTAATTCTGAGGTCATTAACTATATCTTTATTCTCTTTCCCTTTAACTCCGGCCTTGACTATCCCATTTGACATCCCACCCCCCCTTATTCAGTTTAAAACCACCCGTGTAGCAGTGACTAATGTCACAGCAGTGGATCAGAGCAGATTATACCGATTAGTTTTCCCCACTATATTTGACAAAGTCCTGAATCTCAAGGCATTTTTCAAAGATGGTTATGAAAAGCTCATTTTGGATTGAGTGTCACATCTGGTTCAAGATTGGATCGGATCGCAATATAATTTTTCTCTGCAAAAAGTGATGTAAAGATGAATGGGTGCTGTGAGGTTGTTAAGGTGAAATAGTGAGATGACAGAATTTGTTGGATCTGCTCACTTCCTTCACTTGCGGAAATGCTCTGACATTATTCACAGGTTTCTTTGGAGTGGCTTCAAATCTCTTTGAATAACTTTGCCTGGCTGGGTATTTACAGGCCATTGCCATATGCAGACTTTCTCAATATGGAAGAGAGACGGATTAAACCATTTCCTTGCAGGAAATTGATATTTCAGATCTTTGGTCTGCTTCTTTTCACTCAGATGACACATGCATTTCTTGATTGCCTAGAAATATCTACAAAAGGCAGAGCAACAGTACATGGGACAAGATTGATTGATTGAACTGATTGAAAGAAACAGCATGGAAGCAGGGCCTTCAGCCGATGAATCCTGTTCACAATAGATCTGCGTTATCCCGCTTTCACAGCCTCTTGCTACACACTGGGAGAAATTTTACAGAAGTAATTTAATTATGAACCCGTATGTCTCTGGGATGTGGGAGGAAATGGAAGGGCACTCAGAGGAAATAAATGTGGTCATTGGGAGAATTAAAAAATCGTGAGATCAGCAGATTGGTCATCCTGCCTGTCAGTCACCATGAAGGTAATGCCCCTTCCAGCTCCCGCAGTCTGGCGGGGAGAATAAAGGTGAAGTGGACTGCGAGCAGGGGCTGTGTTCTGCGAGCGACACCCCCCCACAACACACCCCTCCCCCACACCCCACTCGCCCCCCCCCACCACCACCCCCACACACCACCCCCTCCACCCCTTCCCCCCTCACACCACCCCCTCCACCCCGCCACCCCCACCCCCAACACTACCCCCACCCCTCACACAACAACACCCCCCCCCACCCACACCCCCCCCACACATACCCCCTCCCCCCACACTACTACCCCTCCCCACACAACACCCCTCCCCCCACCACACCACCCCCCCCCTCCCCCAACCACCCCGTCCACCCCTACTACCCTCCCCCCCCCCCACACCCCCCCCCCCCCCGCCACCGCCCCCCCATACCACCCCGTCCACCCCTACACCACCCCCTCCACCCAACACACCACCCCCACCCCACTACCCCCCCCCACCCCTACCCCTCCCCCTCACAACAACCCCCCTCCCCCCACACCACACCCCACTCCCCCCCCCCCACACCCCACCCACCACTCCCCCCCTCACAACACCCCCCCTACCCCCCACACCACACCCCCCCACCCCCCCCACTCCCCCACACCACCCCCTCCCCCAACACTACCCCCCCCCCCACACCAGCCCCCACACTCTCCCTCCACCCAAACACACCACCACACCCCCCCCCCCTCCCCCCCCCTTACCACACCCCTCCACATTCCCTCCATTCCCCCTTCCTTACAACACCCCCACACCCCTTTCCCCACACACCCTCCCCCTTACCACACATATCCCCCCCCCTCCCACATAGACCCCCCTCCCATACCCCACAACCCCTCCTCACCCCCCCCTCCCCCTACAATCCCCTCCCCTACAACATCCTCCCCACGCCCCTCCCTTACACCCCCCTCCCCTTACACCCCCCTCCCCAACACACCGCCTCCAGGCACCCCGCTCCCTTGCACCCCCCCTCCCCTGCACCCCCCCTGCACTGCTACCCCCCCCCCTCTACCCCCTACCCCCCTCCCCTACACACCCTTCCCCTGCACCCCCCTCAACCCCCCACCTACCCTGCATCCCCCCTCCTCTACAACCCCTTCCCTTCACCCTCCCCTCCCCCACACTCCGCCTACCACACACATCCTCCCCACACACACCCCTCCCACACACACACCCCTTCCTCCCACACACACCCCTCCCCATACCCCATACACCACACACACACCCCCCACCACCCCTCCTACCCCACCACCCCTCCTACCCCACCACCCCCCTGAGTCCAGTCATCCACAAGCCGTGAATGACTGAACTGTGAGTCCACAATCCGTGAGTGACTGAACTGTGAGTCCATAAGTCGCGGCTGAGTGAACTGTGAGTCCACGCCATGAGTGACTGAACTGTGAGTCCACAAGCCATGAGTGACTGAACTATGAGTGCGCAAGCCATGAGCGACTGAACTGTGAGTCCGCAAGCTGTGGCTGGCTGAGTCCGCAAGCCATGGCTGTGAACTGTGAGCCTGCAAGCCATGGCTGAGTGAACTGTGAGCCCGCAACCTATGGCTGAGTGAACTGTGAGCCCGCAACCATGACTGAGTGAACTGTGAGCCCGCAAGCCATGGCTGAGTGAACTGTGAGTCCACAAACATGGCTGAGTGAACTGTGAGCCCGCAAGCCATGGCTGAGTGAACCGTGAGTGTGCAACCCGTGGCTGAGTGAACTGTGAGTCCAAAAACAGCGGCTGAATGGACTGTGAGTCCACAAGCCGTGGCTGAGTGAACTGATTGTCCACAAACTGTAGCTGAGTGAACTGTGAGTCCACGAGCCGTGGCTTAGTGAACTGTGAGTCCGCAACTGTGGCTGAGTGAACTGTGAGTCTGCAAGCCTTGGCTGTGTCAACTAAGAGTCCACAAGCCTGGCTGAGTGAACTGTGAGTCTACAAGCTGTGGATGACTGAACTGTGAGTCCACAAGCCATGGCTGACTGAACTGTGAGTCTACAAGCTGTGGATGAGTGAACTGTGAGTCCACAAGCCGTGGCTGAGTGTACTGTGAGTCCACGAGCCATGGCTTAGTGAAGTGTGAGTCCACAACCATGGCTGAGTGAACTGTGAGTCCGCAAGCCTTGTCTGTGTGAACTGAGAGTCTGCAAGCTGTAGCTGACTAAACTGTGAGCCCGCAAGCCATGGTTGACTGAACTTTTAAGGGCCTGTCCCATGAGCATGCAACTCCATGTGGCAAGTGCGACTTAACGTGGTCGCTTGAGCCATATGGCCTCGCGGGGCCGGTCCTACTTAGATTGCTGGAGCCTTAAGGAGTTGTGTGGAGTTGGTCCTGACATCGTGCGGTGCTTTGAAAAACTGACCGTGTTCAAAAATTCCGCGTGGCAATGGCCTGCTGGCCCGCAGCTGCCTCGACACCGTACACACCACCTTGACGGTTGTGCACAGTGTCTCTACGCCGCACGTCAGGCGCAAACTTCCCGCGGACTTCACTCGAACTTCACGTCACTCACTCGACCTCCGCGTGGCCCCCGCTTCCGGTTTGGTTGCGCTCACCGCATGCAGGCGCATGCTGGTGGGACCGGCCCTGTACGGGGATCACTGGATCTCCGCGCGGCCCCCGCTTCCGGTTTGGTCGTGCTTGCCGCATGCAGGTCACATGCTCGTGGGACAGGCCCTTAAGTCCGCAAGCCGTGGCTGAGTGAACTGTGAGTCCACGAGCCATGGCTGAGTGAACTGGTCGCTGGTGCCTCTGGCTGCTACAAATGCGAAAAATGCATCCAGGTAGAGCTCCTGAAGGGCCGTGTTGGGGAACTGGAGAAGCAAGTGGATGACCTCCGGTTCGTACGAGAAACGGAGTCGTTCCTCGACAAGTCCTACAGTACGATTGTTACACCTAAGGTACTGGAAGAGAGAAGGTGGGAGACAGTGAGAAAGGGAGGAAAGCATGGAATGCCAACGTCCCCGGGTGATGTACCTCTTGTAAACAGGTTCATCCGCTTAGAAGCTGTTGGGACAGAAGACGTGAGCGGCGGACTGGCCTGTGATGCGAATAGGGCTGTTGAGCCAAAACCAAAAAGGCCTAAGGCAGGCAAGGCCATTGTAGTGGGAGACTCCATCGTGAGAGGTACGGACAGGGGTTTCTGCGGCAACAGACGGGATGCGAGGATGGTGTGCTGCCTTCCCGGTGCCAGGATCCAGGATGTCACGGACATAGTGCAGAAAATCCTCAAGGGCGAAGGTGAACATCCGGAAGTGGTAGTGCATGTCGGCACAAACGATGTCGGAAAGAAGGGGATGAATCCGGAAGTGGCGGCGCTGCCCTGGCAGCAGCGGCTCACCTGCAGTCCGTTGGTTTTTACTTTTTTGTGTTGTTTTTTTTTCGTTTTTGTCTAGTTATGTTTTTGGTTTTTAGGCTGTGTTTATGTGGGGAGGGGGGTGGGGGGTGAAACGGGGGCTGCTGTCACTCCCTTCGGGGGAATACGACCTTTTTGTCATATCCCCCTTCTTTGCCTCCGTCTATGCTGAGGCCTAGCGGAGCCGGCGACCTCGGGACTCTGGAGGCAGCTGACAGGACTCGTCCTGGGCTCGCACCCGGCCCAGCCCGGGATGGAACGGTGCTCCCGTGAGAGCGGCATGGTGAGGGGCTGGAGTGGCCCAGCCCAACGGCACTCCCATCGGAGTGGCCCAGCCCGAAGGAGGACGGCACTCCCGTCGGAGTGGCCCAGCCCGAAGGAGGAACGGCACTCCCGCTGGAGTGGCCCAGCCCGAGGGAGGAACGGCACTCCCGTCGGAGTGGCCCAGCCCGAGGGAGGAACGGCACTCCCGTCGGAGTGGCCCAGCCCGAGGGAGGAACGGCACTCCCGCCGGAGTGGCCCAGCCCGAGGGAGGAACGGCACTCCCGCTGGAGTGGCCCAGCCCGAGGGAGGAACGGCACTCCCGCTGGAGTGGCCCAGCCCGAGGGAGGAACGGCACTCCCGTCGGAGTGGCCCAGCCCGAGGGAGGAACGGCACTCCCGCCGGAGTGGCCCAGCCCGAGGGAGGAACGGCACTCCCGCTGGAGTGGCCCAGCCCGAGGGAGGAACGGCACTCCCGTCGGAGTGGCCCAGCCCGAGGGAGGAACGGCACTCCCGTCGGAGTGGCCCAGCCTGAGGGTGGAACGGTACTCACGTGAGGGCGATCCGGTCCGGGGGCTGGGACGGTGCTCCGGTGGCTGGGACGACGTTCTGGCGGCGGTGTCCAGAGTCCTGGGTTCAGCCGCGGGCCGGCGGCTGCGTGTGCTGGACTGGAGGTGCGGAGGCTTCGACCACCCCGGGCCGCAGTGTTTGACCCGGCCCGTTCGCGGGGTTCGGTGAGCTGCGGGACTGTTTGTACCATCGCCCGGTTGGGAATCGCCTCAGCGCAGAGGGAGCAGAGGGAGAGACTGCAGCCCTAAGACTTTTGCCTCCACCACAGTGAGGAGGTGTTTGGAGGACTCACTGTGGTGGATGTTAATTTGTGTTTATTGTTGTTCATTATTGTATCATTGTATGTATGACTGCAGGCACGAAATTTCGTTCAGACCGTAAGGTCTGAATGACAATAAAGGAAATTCAATTCAATTCAATTCGAATATTCTGCAGCGTGACTTTAGTGAGCTCGGAAAAATGTTGAAAAGCAGGACCTCCAGGGTTGTTATCTCCGGTTTGCTTCCAGTTCCCCGTGCTGGCGAGAGCAGGAATAGGGAGATACGGGACCTGAACGTGTGGCTGAGGAACTGGTGCACGGGGCAGGGATTTAGATTCTTAGATCACTGGGATCTGTTTTGGGGTAAGGGGGGACTGTACAGAAGGGACGGATTGCATCTTAACAGGTGTGGGACCAGCATTCTGGCAGGCAGGTTTGCCACTGCTACACGGGTGGCTTTAAACTGAATAAGGGGGGTGGGGTGTTGAATGGGACAGTGGAGGATGGAGTTAAAGGGAAAGGGTTTCTTAAATGTGTGAGCGTAGAGACCGAAGGGTGTAAAATGAGGGTAGAAGAAATAGGTAGCAAGGTGAAAAGTAAAAGTGGCAGGCAGACAAAACCAGGGCAAAAATCAAAAAGGGCCACTTTTCAACATAATTGTGTAAGGGGTAAGAGTGTTGTAAAAACAAGCCTGAAGGCTTTGTGTCTCAATGCAAGGAGCATTCGTAATAAGGTGGATGAGTTGAATGTGCAGATAGCTATTAATGACTATGATATAGTTGGGATCACGGAGACATGGCTCCAGGGTGACCAAGGCTGGGAGCTGAACATCCAGGGATATTCAATATTCAGGAGGGATAGACAGAAAGGAAAAGGAGGTGGGGTAGCGTTACTGATTAGAGAGGGGATTAATGCAATGGAAAGGAAGGACATTAGTTTGGAGGATGTGGAATCGGTATGGGTAGAGCTGCGAAACACTAAGGGCAGAAAACGCTGGTGGGTGTTGTGTACAGGCCACCTAACAGTAGTAGTGAAGTTGGAGATGGTATCAAACAGGAAATTAGAAATGCGTGCGACAAAGGCAAAACGGTTATAATGGGTGACTTCAATCTACATATAGATTGGGTGAATCAAATTGGCAGGGGTGCTGAGGAAGAGGATTTCTTGGAATGTATGCGGGATAGTTATCTAAATCAACATGTAGAGGAACCAACGAGAGAGCAGGCTATTTTAGACTGGGTATTGAGTAATGAGGAAGGGTTAGTTAGCAATCTTGTTGTACGTGCCCCCTTGGGCAAGAGTGACCATAATATGGTTGAGTTCTTCATTAGGATGGAGAGTGACATTGTTAATTCAGAAACAATGGTTCTGAACTTAAAGAAAGGTAACTTTGAGGGTATGAGACGTGAATTGGCCAAGATTGACTGGCAATTAATTCTAAAAGGGTTGACGGTGGATATGCAATGGAAGACATTTAAAGACTGCATGGATGAACTACAAAAATTGTTCATCCCAGTTTGGCAAAAGAATAAATCAGGGAAGGTAGTACATCCATGGATAACAAGGGAAATCAGGGATAGTATCAAAGCGAAGGATGATGCGTACAAATTAGCCAGAAAAAGCAGCATACCGGAGGACTGGGAGAAATTCAAAGACCAGCAGAGGAGGACAAAGGGCTTAATTAGGAAAGGAAAAATAGAATATGAAAGAAAACTGGCAGGGAACATAAAAACTGACTGCAAAAGTTTTTATAGATATGTGAAAAGAAAGAGATTAGTTAAAACAAATGTAGGTCCCTTGCAGTCAGAAACAGGGGAGTTGATCATGGGGAACAAGGATATGGCGGACCAATTGAATAACTACTTTGGTTCCGTCTTCACTAAGGAAGACATAAATAATTTGCTGGAAATAGCAGGGGACCGCGGGTCAAAGGAGTTGGAGGAATTGAGTGAAATCCAGGTTAGCCGGGAAGTGGTGTTGGGTAAATTGAATGGATTAAAGGCCGATAAATCCCCAGGGCCAGATAGGCTGCATCCCAGAGTACTTAAGGAAGTAGCTCCAGAAATAGTGGATGCATTAGTAATAATCTTTCAAAACTCCTTAGATTCTGGAGTAGTTTCTGAAGATTGGCGGGTAGCAAACGTAACCCCACTTTTTAAGAAGGGAGGGAGAGAGAAAATGGGGAATTACAGACCAGTTAGTCTAACATCGGTAGTGGGGAAACTGCTAGAGTCAGTTATTAAAGATGGGATAGCAGCACATTTGGAAAGTGGTGAAATCATTGGACAAAGTCAGCATGGATTTACGAAAGGTAAATCATGTCTGACGAATCTTATAGAATTTTTCGAGGAGTTAACTAGTAGCGTGGATAGGGGGGAACCAGTGGATGTGGTGTATCTGGACTTCCAGAAGGCTTTCGACAAGGTCCCACATAAGAGATTAGTATACAAACTTAAAGCACAAGGCATTGGGGGTTCAGTATTGATGTGGATAGAGAACTGGCTGGCAAACAGGAAGCAAAGAGTAGGAGTAAACGGGTCCTTTTCACAATGGCAGGCAGTGACTAGTGGGGTACCCCAAGGCTCAGTACTGGGACCCCAGCTATTTACAATATATATTAATGATCTGGATGAGGGAATTGAAGGCAATATCTCCAAGTTTGCGGATGACACTAAGCTGGGGGGCAGTGTTAGCTGTGAGGAGGATGCTAGGAGACTGCAGGGTGTCTTGGATAGGCTGGGTGAGTGGGCAAATGTTTGGCAGATGCAGTATAATGTGGATAAATGTGAGGTTATCCATTTTGGTGGCAAAAATAGGAAAGCAGACTATTATCTAAATGGTGGCCGATTGGGAAAGGGGGAGATGCAGCGAGACCTGGGTGTCATGGTACACCAGTCATTGAAGGTAGGCATGCAGGTGCAGCAGGCAGTAAAGAAAGCGAATGGTATGTTAGCTTTCATTGCAAAAGGATTTGAGTATAGGAGCAGAGAGGTTCTACTGCAGTTGTACAGGGTCTTGGTGAGACCACACCTGGAGTATTGCATACAGTTTTGGTCTCCAAATCTGACGAAGGACATTATTGCCATAGAGGGAGTGCAGAGACGGTTCACCAGACTGATTCCTGGGATGTCAGGACTGTCTTATGAAGAAAGACTGGATAGACTTGGTTTATACTCTCTAGAATTTAGAAGATTGAGGGGGGATCTTATAGAAACTTACAAAATTCTTAAGGGGTTGGACAGGCTAGATGCAGGAAGATTGTTCCCGATGTTAGGGAAGTCCAGGACAAGGGGTCACAGCTTAAGGATAAAGGGGAAATCCTTTAAAACCGAGATGAGAAGAATTTTTTTCACGCAGAGAGTGGTGAATCTCTGGAACTCTCTGCCACAGAGGGTAGTTGAGGCCAGTTCATTGGCTATATTTAAGAGGGAGTTAGATGTGGCCCTTGTGGCTAAGGGGATCAGGGGGTATGGAGAGAAGGCAGGTACGGGATACTGTGTTGGATGATCAGCCATGATCATATTGAATGGCGGTGCAGGCTCGAAGGGCCGAATGGCCTACTCCTGCACCTAATTTCTATGTTTCTATGTTTCTATGTTCTAACTGTGAGTCCACTAGCAGCGGCTGAGTGAACTGTGAATCCACAAGCTGTGGCTGAATGAACTGAGTCCACAAGCCATGAGTGACTGAACTGTGAGTCCAGAAGGCTCACCACCCCCGCCCCACACCGCCACCCCCCTCGTCTTGAACACCAACCCACCCAGCAGCAGGCTATGGCAGCGGCAGGTCATAATTCCTTCCCCCCACCAGCCCTGGCCTGAAGCCATCCCCCTCCCCGGCTACAGAACACTCTCACTGGCCCCTACCTGAGACCTCACTGTCCCCAGCTGCAGGAGTAGCCCAAGAATCCATTCTACCTACAATGTCCATACTAGCATTCTTGAAACCAGTCCATTCGGCCCACAACACCCATACTAGCCCTCCAGAAAGCACCCCCCCCCCCTCCACACTGGCCACAGCCTAAAGCCGCCCCCTCCCCTGGCTGAAGGACTCTTCCCCCCACCGGCCCCCAACAGCCCCTATCTGAATCAGCCACCCTCCCCCGGCTGCAGAACGCAACAAGAGATGCAACAAGAAAGAATGGATTGAATAAATCTCCTCTTTAACATTAAAATGTTGCTTATATTTTAAGTTATTCTCATTTTAATCTTTAATAAATCCATTTTCCACTTGCCGTGCCCATCAGCTGCAGCTGCGCAGTAATACCTGCGTGTTCTATATCACAATGGGAGGGAATGGCTGCACCACCGGAGAGCCGTGAAGAATGGGGGGTAGGGGGGGTTGGAGGGGGATTTAGTGAGTCACAGCTGGAACCCGTCAGCCGCGCATGCGCAGTTGGGGGCTATGCGTGAATGGTGGAATAATGGAATTGGTGGAGAGGTGGAATATTGCATTGGGCGATCAGCCCTCCCATGTGAGAATGGGACCAAATGGGTCCCACTTAGTCTAGTAAAATATATAAATGTACAATATTTGTCTGTAAGCCCAGGTTTGATGGTTGGATTCATTGCTCTCAGCAAAGTTATAACTATTGTTCCATTTAGTTTAGTTTGGAGATACAGCACAGAAACAGGCCCTTCAGACCACCGGGTCCGCATCGAGCAGTGATCATCCCATGCACTAACGTAATCTTACACACTAGCGACAATTTACAATTCCACCAAAGCCAATTAATGTAGAAACTTGCACGTGTTTGTAGTGTGGGAGGTAACCGGAGCACCGGGAGAAAACCTATTGTATATGGTCATAGGGAGAACATACTAACTCCAAACAGACAGGGAGTACCCAAGTTCAGGATCAAACCCAACGCTGTGAGGCAGCAACCCTACTGCTGCACCACTGTGCCACCCTCATTTTCGAATCCTGATAACAATGAGGTCAGCATTGGCAACAGGATGACTAAACAGCTTCTGATCGGAGCAGAGGAAAATAGTTCACATGGAAGGTCCCTGTCTGTAGAGTCCTCATGTCACCAGTTGAGAGCTGACACAATAAAAAAGAGCGTACCTGAGATTTACAAGTTGCAGCAAGAGATGGACAATGCAGAAACTTTGTGTCTGTCTACTGCTTGAGATCGTTCCAAGTACAATTTATTAGCTTTGCATTGTGCCGCTCAGTGAAAGGATCTGTGGCTATGGTGAACTACACCAATGCACGACAGAATCTCAGTTCATGATGTCAACATTTGTAGTTCTGACATGTCTTATCCCTTTCCTTCTTAATACTCACCCTCTCCTTATATGCAATACTTGCGCACCACTTCTCGATTGAGCTGCTCACAAAACAATGTAGCTTGCAATTGTTGGAGCTCGAGGGCATCATGGTTACTTGGGAAAACTTAGAAAATACTGATTCCTTCTATAAAGATAAGCAAGGTTTCTATCTGTCCCCCTCAAACAGATTGATTCAGTGTCACATCCAAGCTGCTGTGACAGTCCTTGAACCCTATATTATTCTTATGGAACTATACAGGGTAGATGGAAGTGTAAATAGCACATTCTAAGCTCCCCCCAATCTAGTTTCAGTCAATAAAATACTGAGTCAAGCACTTGCACAACTAAACTTTATTTTGGAAACACAATAACAGTTCCCCACTACTATACTTAACCACCGCGGGTTTGATCCTTGTATCTGCTTGGCCAAGCCCTTCTAGCCTTGTGCAAGCAGAGACACACCAAAAGGTCACGCAATCCCAAGCGTTCTTCCAGAAGATCGACATTGGACCTCGTGGGAGCTACCTTTTATAGATCCCTGAACCTTGAGAGGCCGAACCATATGGGGGTAGTCTCTTTGTAGTCCAATAACAAATATCGATTAACACAATACATGATACAGTTCCCAAACCTAATAATGCAATACATCTGATAAAGTTTCTAAATGCAAGTTAACAAAGATAATTTATGCAACCTGTGCCTGGATATTCAAGAAACCCAGACAAAGCTCAACACTTAACCCAATCATCATCAAACTGTCACAAAACAAGGGGTTAACCATCAGAACAAAGATGAACAAAAATTCCTTCACCCACAGTTTGGTGTATGTTTGAAATTCTCTACCCTGGAGGTTGTGGGTGCTCAGATGCCAAGTATATTCAAATCGTGCTTCCTACTTGTTTATATATCAAGGGGTTTAGTGTTCTTGCGGGAAAGTGGCAAAAGAGTACAAAATTGGTCATGATCTTATTGCATGGCAAGGCAATCAACAAAGCTGAATAGCCCACTCTAATATCTATTATTCTACTAAAAGTCTCATCTTGACCACGTCCTCTCTGCGTTATTAATTGATTTAAAAAAAAATGCTAACCTATATTGCTATGATTTTTTGCCATCTTACTCACAGTCCTCCTCAGCTGCAGCAGCCCCAAGGATTTTTCCAATCACTGAAAAATAAAAAAAATATGAATGTTTAAAAAATCATGAGATCAGCTGATTGGTCCTATCGACTGTCTATCATCATAATGATGGTAACGCCCCTTCCGGAGGGGCCAGGAGTATAAAGCCCCGTATGTCAATCTGTCACTTTGGAAGATCGTGAGGGAGATTCCAAAACTGTGATTCTAAGCAGTGAGTCAACTGAACTGCGAGTCTGCAATGTGCTTGCAATAAATGATTTGTTAGCCCTGAATGAAAATGAATTGTGTTGTTTGGCCTGCCCTGTGCTTGAAACTGCAATGGAAATGGAAATTAAATGAAAATGAAATGAGTTGTTTGGTTTGCCCTATGCATGGAACTGCAAAGGAAATGGAAATGAATTGAAAATGCAATGAGTTGTTTGGCCTACTCTGTGCGTTGAATAGAAATGGAAATGAAAATGAAATGAAAATACAATGAGTTGTTGGGCCTGCCCTGAGCTTGGAACTGCAATGGAAATGGAAATAATATGAAAATGCGATGTGTTGTTTGGCCTGCCCTGTGCTTGGAACTGCAATGTAAATGGTAATGATATGAAAATGCAAAGTCAAGTCAAGTCGTCACTTTTATTTCTATTGGTGGAGGTACTAATGTTATACAACAGTGGTTCATAGATTAAGTACATACATAAATACATACATTTTGCCGTCCCTCAGAGGACGTCAAGAAAGGCTTGAGTAAAGATGAGTTTTAAGTCTCGACTTAAAAGAGTCGATGGATGGGGCAGTTCTGATGGGAAGAGGAATACTGTTCCACAGTTTAGCAGCTGCAACCGCAAAGGCGCGGTCGCCACTGAGCTGATGCCTAGACCGCGGGATGTTCAGTAACCCCAAGTCAGCTGATCTGAGGGACCTGGAGGTGGTGTGATGGGTAAGCAGACTTTTGATGTAGGTGGGGGCAAGCCCGTTATGGGTTTTGTAAAGATAAAGAAGGATCTTGATATTTATTCGGAACTGCACGGGGAGCCAGTGGAGAGTGGCCAGACTCGGGGTGATGTGGCCCCTTTTATGGGTGCCCATCAGGAGTCTCGCTGAGGCATTTTGGACCAGTTGCAGGCGGGACAGGGAAGAATGGCTGATGCCAGTGTAAAGGGAGTTGCAGGGAGTCTCTCTCTCTCTCTCTCTCTGAGAATATCTGTCTGTCCCTCTGTCTGTCTGTATCTCTCTACCACTGTCTCTCCCTCTCCCTCAGTCTCTCTCTCCCTCTGTCTCTCGCTATCTGTATCTATTTCTCGGTCTCTCTCTTTATCTCTCTCTCTTTCTCTCCCTTTGGCGTTCTCTTTCTACCTCCCCTGTCTCTCTCTCTCTCTCCCTCTCTCTATGCACATGAATATCATATATATATATACATATATATAACCATATACCATATAACCATGTAACAAT